>NC_037682.1:80523262-80784574 GCF_003255815.1 Theropithecus gelada
TTTTTTTTTTTTTTTTAAATTTATTTATTATTATTATACTGTAAGTTGTAGGGTACATGTGCATAACGTGCAGGTTTGTTACATATGTATACTTGTGCCTTGTTGGTGTGCTGCACCCATCAACTCGTCATTTACATCAGGTATAACTCCCAATGCAATCCCTCCCCCCGCCCCCCTCCCCATGATAGGCCCCGGTGTGTGATGTTCCCCTTCCCGAGTCCAAGTGATCTCATTGTTCAGTTCCCACCTATGAGTGAGAACATGCGGTGTTTGGTTTTCTGTTCTTGTGATAGTTTGCTAAGAATGATGGATTCCAGCTGCATCCATGTCCCTACAAAGGACACAAACTCATCCTTTTTTATGGCTGCATAGTATTCCATGGTGTATATATGCCACATTTTCTTAATCCAATCTGTCACTGATGGACATTTGGGTTGATTCCAAGTCTTTGCTATTGTGAATAGTGCTGCAATAAACATACGTGTGCATGTGTCTTTATAGCAGCATAATTTATAATCCTTTGGGTATATACCCAGTAATGGGATGGCTGGGTCATATGGTACATCTTGTTCTAGATCCTTGAGGAATCGCCATACTGTTTTCCAATAACACTGTTAATATAAGTATTCCCTTAAAACATTTACTGAAAAAAAAATTTTGATGAGTGCCTTTTATATGCTAGACATGGAGTTCAAGTTTCTTCAATCTTATAAACTTATGTCTTCTTATAAACTCTAGATTTCTAGATTTATGCTCAATACAGCTTTGACACTTTATAGGCCAGAAGCTTGGCATGAAAACCTCTCACAATAGATTTAATAAATGTCAGAATGTCTTATTCTGAAGTAAGATTTGGTTATCTTCTCTAAAGATTTTTGTTGTTCTTCTTCTTGTACCTTCTTTGTCAAGGAAGTTCTAGCTCCTCTGTACTCAGTTCTACAAGAGCTCATGTTCTTCTGGTAAATCTAAAAGATATGTAGGTAAGAATAACTTAGGATTGGATAGTAAATGTGATTTTCCATTATTATTTGGATCAAAAATTTCATTTCTTCACCTCAATTCCTCTTTCCTACCAATATCTACTGAATATTGGGTTACTGAAATTTCTATACTGGCTATGTGATTCAGAATGCATAAATGAGTGCAGAATGAAGTGAAAGACTAGAAGAAAATAAACAAGTTTAAATAATATATGTGTATATTAGGTGAAATAGCTGATAGATGGAGAATTATGCCTGAAGCTGGCAGAAAAGGAGAGATTTTGATATTGGAAATAACGATGCCTTATGTGAAGTTGATCAAGTCTGAGTAAGGGACCAGTAATAGGAATGTTAAAATGTGTTAGAACTGGGGGAGAAAAGAAGTTTTGTACTCATCTGTCCTTTATACAAACACTAAATTCACTGAGAATGATAGCAGGGCTTGGGATGGACAATACTTTACCCAGAGGTTGACAGTAAATAGTAGTTATAAATGAAGCTAAAAGATAGAGGGATAACTACATTCCATGAGTCTCAATTGAATCAGTTTTAATTTTCACATTTTTGTACGAAAGGGTGTGAAATATGTCTGGAAGCAGCGCTGAGTTGCTGACCTCCATCTCTGTGTCCTGTGGAACACGTGATATAGAAGAATAAGTAACTTTACTTGAGAGAGATACAGGGGTAGAAATGTCCTTTGGAGGGAACTGGGTTTCAGTTTAAGAAAACAATAATAACAGAGTGTTTAGTGATAGAGGTTGAATAAGAAGGGAGGTTTATCATTAAATAGGAATTACAGACAGGGCCTCTATATGGTTTGGAAGGGAAAGGTCAGTGGATGAAGCAAAGAGCAATATATAGAAGTCGAATTTACAAATGTGCTACAATTTATGAGATGCTAGGAAGGTTCCATTGATGAATTCTTCCCTCATCTTTCCCTAATGCCAAGGAGCAAATGTTTTCCATCCTCTACGAGTGAGGACACTCAAGATGCAAATGCTATTGTGAATAAATATCCCATGGCATATTTCGAGACATGTTTTCTGATAGATATTGCAGACTATCTGAGAGCATATTTGGTTAAAAATGAGTGGGGAAAGAGCCTAAGCTTCCTTGAGAGTTCAAGAATGGAGGGGAAAAAACACAGTAAATGAGACAGCTAAAGGCACCCGAGGCACATTTCCCTTACCCCAGTTTGGTCATAGGCTTATCCTCCTCCAGGTTTTGTTCTTTCCAATAGATAAAATTGTCTTAAAAAATAATTTTCTTTTGCCACTTTCTCTCTCACACTGACGTCTACTATGCCCCACAGTCTACCCCTTGAAGGAGCATTGTGCTAAGCCTTGTGAGCACTTAAGCTCGTTTTCCATTCCTAAGCTAGTTGTCATTCAGCTTAGTGAAAACCACAGGGAGATATTTTCTTATATGTGTAGAAACCACAGTATACCTATTTTACTTTATGCTATAATGCTTTAAACTATTCATAGCAAAAACACAGCATGATTTCTCTAAGAAGTCTGTGAAAGGGAGTTGGAAAATGTTGCATATTTCACATATGTCTTTTGTGTAAATTTTAGTAACTCAATATGGAATGGACAATAATGAGGCAGGAGGGTAAGGCTGGGGAGTAAGTGGGTAGGAGTATGTTCTTCAAGGAAGCCTCTCATTTAAACCAATATAGATGCATCCCATTTACAAAGCAAATTTAAATTCTCTCTTTCCTCAACTACTTTCTGTTATTTAGAATAGAAGTATGGTATAAGCAGAGAAAAACGATATGGGAGGAAGAGCCTTTTTGGCCAAGAAAGTGCAAAAAATAGTAAAAGTTATTGAGTGAGGGACATTTGAACTATAGTCATATGACAAGTCGCTATGAATGTTATGGAAAATCCTATAAGGGATTTTCATACCAAAATTGCAGTAAATATGGCAGAGTTTTAAGACTAAGCTTGAGCAAAAACATGGAAATCCAGAGACTTAAAGAAAAATGACCACGTGAATAACCCTAAACGTAGTGCCTGCATTATATAAGCCCTCAACCAACATTTTCTGAGGGAATACCTCCATGAATAAGTGAACAAAATGAAATTGTAACTTTAGGGATTATCAAATCTCCAACGGGCTTTGCTGTTATTTGTTTTGTTTTTAATAATAAATACAAACCGAAGACATTCTGTACAAGTTGGTCAAAAAATCAAGGAAGATGGAAAATATTAAAGATGTTTATGGAAAATGGTAACTAATGTAGAGAGTTTTAAGATAAAGTAATTGAATCAACCCAAATGTCCATCAGTGACAGACTGGATTAAGAAAATGTGGCACATGTACACCATGGAATACTATGCAGCCATAAAAAAGGATAAGTTTGTGTCCTTTGTAGGGACATGGATGCAGCTGGAAACCATCATTCTCAGCAAACTATCGCAAGAACAGAAAACCAAACACCGCATATTCTCACTCATAGGTGGGAACTGAACAATGAGATCACTTAGACTCGGGAAGGGGAACATCACACACCGGGGCCTATCATGGAGAGGGGGTAGGGGGGAGGGATTGCATTGGGAGTTATACCTGATATAAATGACGAGTTGATGGGTGCTGACGAGTTGATGGGTGCAGCACAGCAACATGGCACAAGTATACATATGTAACAAACCTGCACGTTATGCACATGTACCCTAGAACTTAAAGTATAATAATAATAATAATAATAAAAAGAAAAAAAGAAAAAAGGAGGAAAGAACAGACTTTTTCACTTGTACATTGTAATCAGTCAGCACATACTGTAGGCTCCATCTGCAAAACATACCTAAAATCTGACCATTTCTCACCAGTATTTATTACCCTGGCCCAAGCCACCAATACCTTTTAAAATCGTAATAGTTTCTTAAACTGGTTCTGCTTTGTCCCTTATAAATTTCCCCAACCCTGACCAAATCCATCCCACCCTCCACCCAGCAAGCAGAATATCCTGTCAAAATAGAAATCTTTTCATATCATTCCTCTGCTCAAAACGCTGCTACCCATTTCTCTCAGTAAACTATGAATTTTTTAATTATGTTTTACAAATCCCTACACTTACCTCCCACTCCCTGACTATCTCTCTGATCCCCAAACTCACTTTTTTCTCCTTTGCTCACATTGCTTCATCTACAATGATCTTCTTGTTGCTTGAAGACACCAGATATCCTCCCAGCACAGTGTCTTTACTTTGGCCATTTCCTCTACCTTTAATGCTTTCCTTAAAAATATCCTCAAAGTTTAGTTCTTTCAAATTTTTGCCTAAATGTCACTTTCTCAATACATCCTGCCATGACCACCCTATTTAAGAAGGCAACTACCACTCTACTCTTTCTGTTACCATTTCTTGCTTTTATCAGGAACACTTACATGAAATAATTTATATTTTACTAATTTATTTTATTTATTCTCTCTTTTCCCCCAGTGAAATCTGTGATAGAATGCAAGGTCTATGAAGGCATGGGTTCTGTACTGTATGCTTTACTGCTATCTTCCCAGTGCCTATGATATTATAGGTAATAATATTTATTGAATGAGGGTATGCATGAATGATTGACAAAAAGGAGAATTATAAACCAAGAAATTTGCAGAAATAATGAGGAGTCAAATGTTAATTCCGGGAAAATGTCTCCAGAACACATCAGAGGTCTTCAGGCAGCCCCTTCCATCACAGATCTGGAGGCCTAGGAGGAAAAAGTAGTTTCATGGGCCAGGCCTCGGGTTTCTGAGCTGTGTGCAGCCTAGGGATTTGGTGCCCTGCATCGCAGCCACTCTAGTTATGGCTGAAATGGGTCAGCATAGAACTCAGATTTTTGGCTTCAGAGGATGCAAGCCCCAAGTCTTGGCAGCTTCCATGTGGTGTTGAGCCTGTGGGTACTCAGAAGTCAAGAACTGAGGTTCAGGAACCTCCACCTAGATTTCAGAAGATGTATGAAAATGTCTGATGTCCAGGCAGAAGTTTGTTGCAGGGGTGGGGCTTTCATGGAGAACCTCTGCTAGCGCAGTGCAGAAGGGAAATGTGGAGCTGGAGTCCTCACAGAGTCCCTACTGGGGCACTGCCTAGTGGAGCTGTAAGAAGAGGGCTGCTGTCCTCCAGATGCCAGAATGGTAGATCCACTGACAACTTGTACCATGTGCCTGGAAAAGGGGCAGACACTCAACACCAGCCTGTGAAAGCAGCTGGGAGGGAGGCTGTACCCTTCAAAGCCACAGAGGCAGAGCTGCCTAAGACCATGGGAGGCCACCTCTTGCATTAGCGTGACCTGGATGTGAGACATGAAGTCAAAGGATATTAGTTTGGAAGTTTAAGATTTGACTACCCTGGTGGATTTTGGACTTCCATGGGACCTGTTGCCCCTTTGTTTTGGCCAATTTCTCCCATTTGGAATGGCGGCATTTACCTAATTCCTGTATACCCATTTTATCTAGGAAGTAACTAACTTGCTTTTGATTTTACAGCCTCATAGGTGGAAAGGACTTGCCTTGTCTTGGATGAGACTTTGGACTGTGCACTTTTGAGTTAATGTTGAAATAATTTGAGACTTTAGGGGACTGTCAGGAAGGCATGATTGGTTTTGAAATGTGAAGTTATGAGATTTGGGAGGGGCTAGGGCAGAATAATATAGTTTGACTCTGTTTCCCCACCCAAATTTTATCTTCAGTTGTACTCCCATAATTCCCATGTGTTGTGGGAGGGACCTTGTGGGAGATAATTGAATCATGGGGGCAGTTTCCCCCATACTGTTCTCGTGGTAGTAAGTCTCACGAGAGCTGATGGTTTGATAAGGGGAAACTTGTTTTGCTTGGCTATCATTCTCTCTTTGCCTGCCGCCATCCTTGTAAGACGGGACTTGCTTCTCCTTGCCTTCCGCCATGATTGTGAAGCTTCCCCAAGTCACGTGGAACTGTAAATCCAATTAAACTGCTTTCTTTTGTAAATTGCTCAGTCTTGGGTATGTCTTTGTCAGCAGCGTGAAAACCAATTAATACAGTTATATGGAAGACACTTATTTTTAAAAATATTTGCCTTTCCTTTGCATTGTCACATTCTTCTTAACAAGCCATCCCATCCTTACCTTCAGGATGTAGACACTGATTCGACTAAGATTATAATAGTAATTATCAGATTCACTTGTCACTTTACTCATCAGTTTTAGCCAATGATCATGGGAGAGAGTCTTCTGGAGACTTCTGAGAACTATTTCTTTAGTACTAATAAAACACTGGAAAACATAGTCTCTTTTTTCTGTGGACAGTGGTCTGGATCTGATACCTGACAATGCTCCAACCATATGGCAGGCATGAGAGAAGCTAAGTCAACATTTCAAAAACTGTGGTCCAGTGATTCAGTGGTAGACTGGAAAGGTCAAATTAGGTCCTTGTGCCATTGTGTCCTTTGAGCTATTGAATTAGCCTTTTTAGTGTCAGAAATTCTTTTTATGTGAGATTAATTTGCTTATCATTTAAGCCACTTTGAGTTAGGTTATAGATTTTCTGAGGCTGAAATCCTCCTATCCACTGTACTTGGTTTCATTAGTTTTTCTCCCAAACCTGAGTCTAAGAATTTCTGAAATTGTTTATAGCATTTACTTAGGTTTAACTGCTTGTAAATTTTGTGTGTCTCTCTCTGTGTGTGTATGCATGTGTGTGTGTATATATGATGAATCTAAAGAAATTACTAACAAATAGTTTAGTTTTACTTAGATGTTTGTGTTCTTTTAAATAATGCTCCTATCTGTATGTACCATTTATATAAAAGAAGTGTGAGAGTTAATAAGTTAGATTTGTAAGTAGCAAAAAAGAGAGAGAGAGATTGTTTTCTCAATAATCCACACTTAGAGAAAGCCTAAACAATTGGTCCTTATAATCATGGAACAAATAATGCTTGTTCATTTCCTGAAAGCTAGGCTAGTTACAGTCATAACTAGTTACTGTGGGTTTAGCGTTACATTCTTAAACTGATTAGGTAATGGGAAATGATTCGGCTCATAGCACTGAAGCCTTATAACTACTCTGAAAATGCTTTTGTTCACATATATTGAAGAATTGGCATGGGCTTATACATATTTAATAAAAATTGTTTTCAATTATCTTTTGTGTAATTTGAATAAGAAAGTGTCACGCACACAAAAAAGAAAATGAACCTCAGTGTGCTTATGTGCTTATTCCTTATTAGTCAGTGACAGATCCATATACAAGTAGTCCTGCCTCAACTCAATGATGATTTTGGAATTCCTTTTCAGGCACCATCTTCTTTGAGACCAATTATAGCAAATTTTGGAGCCGGTTTTTATTTCTTATCTCTCTCTTTCCCTTTGCCTCCCTGGCCTCACACAGAATTTTTCTGACTTTAGTTTTTAATCTTGACTTTGCTATAGTTATTGTATCCACTTCCCCTTTGTACCAACACAAAGCTTTATAACAGCTTTGAGCACATTCAATTCTGTTCCCATGTTGGTTCCTTGAACACCAGCCAAGACCTCAGCTTTTCGACCTCAGGCGAAATTTGGATCAAACATCTACCCCTAGATGATATCTTTAGCGATCACCCAGAAACACAGTTTATAATTTTAAAACATCTTAGGGAAAATATATGAGGTAGAATATTGCACATTGCTTCTTATTCTACAGATTTATTGCCACATTCCTTTTAGGACCATCCTAATTTTGGATCTTGGCAGTCATAAAGTGAAGAGAGAAACTATGGTGCAATATACTTTTGAATAGCATTCACATTATTATAGAAAAACTTTCCCTATATCATTTAATTTTCTTAACAAACTCAGCAATGTAATTATCCCCATCCAGCAGATAAGGAAACTGTCTCTCAGAAAGCTTCACAATTTGGTCAAGACCCCATAGCTAGTAAGTCTCAGAAGTGCCACTAGAAACCAGATGTTTTACCTCCAAATCTCATGCTCTTTATTAACAACTTACTTTTTTCTTCATTTTGTGCTTAAAACCCCCTAATTTAAATAATCTGATGGCACATTGGAGGGACCGAAAAGGTTGTGCATAAAGTTAATAGTGTATACTTAGTGGAGCTAGGCTTTGAGCACAATATACGCTTATTTTTTAAAAGGTCAAATTTGATTACATAATGGTCAAGTGGGATAAATCACCCTCTGGGCCCCTTGCTAACATGCAAACAGATTGGCATTTCTCTGGCTGGAGTTTTCCTAGACAGAAATACACCAAAAATCTGAAGGCTGTAAAAGAGGCATCACTGAGAAGACCTGACAATCAGTTTCGATGTGTGGGATGCAGTGTGATAGCAGAAGACAGACAGGGACGAGGTGGTAGAATATTTTAACAACTTCAAAGTGTTACAAAGAGAGCTGAAGGAAAGCCCAAGTCAGCCTTCCAAGTCAAACTGATTAGAGGAAAATTCTAGATGAAGACAGAAGGGAAGTCATTACGGATCTTTGGGTTAGAGGGAAAGAGTGGAGCCAAATGTAAAAAGATCAATATTATGCAGTACTATTGCAAAGTAATTCCTTTCTTCAGTATCATCTCTCAACCTTCTATGTATCTATATATGTAAATATATTGGAATGATTTACTAGATATTCCATCAGATCTTGTGGTCTCCATGCGCAGAAAAACATCTTTTGCCCAGACTTGAAATGTCAACTTGATTCATTCAGATAAATCAGATTAAAAACAAAAATTGAGCATGATTAATAGCTCCAGAAACTAATGACAAAGTGAACGTAAGTTGCAAAATGATTTGAGAAATTGCCAGGTAACATAATTCACTGTGTTCTATGAAAATAACGGAAAGGTAAAAGCTGAAAAGTGGGGGAGCAATGCAAAGAAGGAATTAAAAAGTAAAAAATCAGCTGTATTGACTCAGTAATTCTAAGGAAACAATTCAACATAAGCGCAAAGGTTTCTGCACAAAGATTTTTTTCCTTCAATGTTATAGAAAACAGAAAAAAAAAACCCTCAACAAAACAAGAACAAACCAACCACTGGAGAATAGTTTAATAAATTACAACCTAGCAATATTATGGAAATATGTTAAATTTTGTATTGAGTAAAGCCTTTCATTTAGCTTCTGAAGAATTCCCAAAGGATGTATTTTAATCTTACTTATGATGAGAGCTTGTTTTCAGATATGAATCATCATAAGTCATTGCCATTTTATTGTGTACTTTCCTTCAACATTACTATTTGTTGCACAATCAATAGAAATTCAGGAAGATACAGATTTTAAAACCAATCTGAAGGTGCTTTACAAGCTTATACGACATCCTTAATAGGGAAAACTTTTCAAGGAGGAACAAAATGTTAACTATAAGAAGGGTCTCCATAGGAAACATTTCATTATAGCATTAATTAAAAGTTGCTAGTTTCTATCTTATAGGACTGAGGAATTTTCAGACAATTAACTTATTATTTCTAAAGAGAGATGGGTAGTTTTCCAACAGAGATTTTTCCTTACATTTTTATACATGAACAACTGGAAATGCTGTGAAGTCAGATGAAGCTAGATAATAAATATAATCAGAGCCATCGTTTACTGAGCACTTGGAATATTCCATACACAATTCTGAGTCCTTGAATTTACTGATTTAACCATTGCAACAGTCTTTTGAGTTAGGTGCTATTATTATTATTCCTACTTTACAAATGAAGAAGAACTAGGACACAGAAGATTAAGTGACTTGCCCAGGTTACTAGATTGGTCAATTGGTCACAATTGTGAGGTAAATTGCTTCTCACTAAAATGCTGGCTACAAACAGTAGCTGTGCCATTTGTTAAACCTAGCTCTGTCTTTAAATGGCTTAAGGGATACAGGCAACTGTAGTGTTTTTCAAACCTTATCATTTTTTTCCCCATAATCTCCTTGACTTGAGCCACTGCCTATGCGTTTACTTGAGCCCTTTCTACCCTTTTGGATAGGAAGACTGATTCCTCTGTGATACTAACTTTGGTTACAATTTGCACCAGCATCTTGATTTTCTTAGTCTGGGGACTGATGGAGCCTAAACCTCAGTAGTGCTCGATGGAAGCAGATTTTTTCTAAAGCTGATGGAGTATCAGAGTCCCTCACTCACGGATGCCCCTAGCAAGGCCCTGATTCTATTTCTGTATTCACATTTTGTAATCTTTTTCTTAAATAAAGCTCCCCAAGTAGAAGGAACTTTAGGTCTCACAAAGCCTGGATCTACCTGTTTACCAGAGTTCGCCTTTGACCCATAAGGGAATCATAAACCAACTGTGTTTATGCTCATGGGGTCGATTATGCTTTCTGAGTTACAATTTCCCCATACATAAAATGGAAATATTCAGGATCAGGTAAGATAATTCATGTAAAATGCTTAATTTTAGTAGTAGTTGTTTCATAATGTGGCTTTCATATCTGTCATTTTTTTCTGTACTAATAACTTCTATAACCAGGCAGGCTTTTCCCAGATAGCTCTGATACAAAATACTTCCTGTTTTCTCCACATGCTCCCTAATACGTATGAAATAGTGCTTCGTTATATGAGACATAACCAATATAATCTCCATTAATTCTTTTAGGTTAATGCAACTTTGATTTTCTTACCTCCATCTGGACCTACCTCCAGTGGTAGAATGTGGGAGATCTGTCTGCTCCCACATTCCCTAATTTATGCTGCTGCAATTTAGGCTGGATTTGAAAATGATATAGAGACAAATGATGCTCTTCCCTTTACTTCATCTCAGGCTGTCTCCCTTGTTAATCTGTAGTAGGGCCTATTCTCTTCCTTCACACCAATTATTACAAATTATAATTAAATATCTGCCTACTAGTTTAGTAACTGTCTTTCTCACTACACTGTAAACTTTATGGGTACACGGGTACGGGGCTGTTCTTTTAACAAGCATCTAGAGATAGGGCCTAGTATAGAGCAGCAACCCAACAAGTGAAATGGTAAAAGCAGGGACATTTATCAAAGACAAAGCAGTAATATTTATCTAAACCTAACTACATCAAAATGAGCCTCCCCCTTCTATCCTACACAAAAGTTCATTCACCAGTTCTTGTCTCAACTAAAGCATTCTGTTTGCCACCCTCCTTCTTCCTCTGGCCTTCTTCCTTTACCTTTGTTGCCCTTTTAACCCCTCCTGTCCTAACTCAACTCATAAAACTTGTCTTCTTTTTTTCTCATTCCTTTGTCTTTGGACTACTTAGAAACAAAAAAAGCTTTCTACATTTTGCCAAGAAGCTTAGTTCCCAATTATTTCAGGATTTAAAATAACGATTTTCACAAGAACAAGATGAGATGGGGTGGAGGAAGGAGTTTGGGATTTTTTTTTTTTTGCCTATATACATGTGAGGGGTGAAGACTGAAGGGAGGGGAATCATGCTTACTTTTGATAGTTACAGCTGCCCAAGAGTAGGAATGACACCCAGGGAGAGAGAAGCAGTTCTGGAAAGTCCTGGGCATGCAATTACAGGTAGCTAGTATAAGTTGTGCACTCACATAGCCATCAAAAGAATCATCTCCACTTCATGACACTGGGAGGAGGGAACTAAAATCACAAGTCTATGACTAGAGATTACCTTTCCACTTCCTCTATTCTTCATCACGTTGCCCTTTTTTTCATTTTAATTTTTATTTATTTTATTTTTTTGAGACAGAGTCTCACTCTGTCACCCAGGCTGGAGTGCAGTGGCGTGATCTCAGCTCACTGCAAGCTCTGACTCCTGGGTTCACACCATTCTCCAGCCTCGGCTTCCTGAGTAGCTGGGACTACAGGTGCCCACCACCATGCCTGGCTAATTTTTTGGTATATTTAGTAGAGATGGGGTTTCACCATGTTAGCTAGGGTGGTTTCAATCTCCTGACCTCATGATCCATCCGCCTCAGCCTCCCAAAGTGCTGGGATTACAGGCGTGAGCCACTGTGCCTGGCCCCATCACATTGTCTTAAGAGTATGATTTTAATAAAGGTAATTATATTTCTCCTGGTTTTTAGATAACATTTTATGGTTAATTATAATCACACATGATTACAACAGATGGATTTCCTAATTTTGTCATTTCCAAGCAGATTTCCACACTGTCGAGTGTCTATCACAATAAAAGAAAGTGAGATTATTTTAATTTCACAACGCAAAATACCCAAAGAAACATTTACTGATGTTTCTTAAGTACTTAGTATTTGCTAGGTCCTAAGCTAGGAGTTTCATTGTGATCTATTATAGATATTAGGAGTTTATCATGTCAGAGTGTGATAAGCTAATGCATGAAGTTAAGTAGTATCCTCTATATACGCACACACACGTATATAAGCATATATAAATATATAGACACAGACAAATATATATACACACAATCACACACATATACCTATATAAACATACATATAGATAGATATACCATAGCTCTTCAGATTTGTCTAACTTAACTGGGCTTTAGTTTGCCTGAGATGGGCAATATATTATGGTAATTAAGTGTACTGGATTTGGAGATAATTAACAAGGATTTGATTCTCAGCAGTACCACTTACTAGCTATATTGTTATGAATAACTTAGATAAGTTTTTCTCAAATTTTCTATTCGAATAATGGAAGAAATACTATGTAACTTACAGGATTGATGTTTTATGTAGATTTTAGCATTTAATTTCACTAAGACACTTACATGGTTTGGTTCTCTGTCCCCACTCAAATCTCATCTCGAATTGTAATTCTCACATGTCGAGGGAGGGACCTGTAATCTCCATGTGTGGAGGGAGGGAGGTGATTTGGATTCATGAGGGGCAGTTTCCCCCCTGCTCTTCTCATGATAGTGAGTGAATTCTTGTGAAATCTAAAGGTTTTATTAGTGGTTCTTCCCGCTTTGCTTTCTCTTATCTTTCCTGCTTCCTTGTGAAGAAGGTGCCTGCTTAACATTTGGCCATGATCATAAGTTTCCTGAAGCCTCCCCAGCCATGTGGAACGGTGAGTCAATTAAACCTCTTTCCTTTATAAATTATCCAGTCTTGTGTAGTGTCTTTACAGAAGTGTGAGAGCAAAGTAATACAGACACTATGACATATGTACTATTATTATCCCCCTTTCACCGATTAAAACAAACAAACAAAAAACTGAGGCACAGAGTGGCTAGGTAGTTTGCTGAAAGTCATACAGTTAGATGAAGCAAAGCCAGGCCTCACATTTGGGCTGTTGAACACTGAGGCTTGTATTGTAGAACACTAGATTAGAGAAAATAACCACAATTACCAAAGGGATGACTAAAAAGAAAAAAAAAAAATCAAGCAGAGGGCAAAGAATGAAGAAGAGAAAGAGGAAGAGCAAGCATATTAACAGGCACTACACTCAGAGCTTTTTAAACATTGTTTCAAACATTGTCTCTTTACAACCCTGGGGAGGGGTATTGATCCTATTTAAGAGAGATCTATAGGTCACAAAGTTTATAAATGTTGATGTTGGAATTCAAAGCTAGGTTCTTCTGTTTGTAAATAGTATACTTAGACACATATTGTGTATTTTCTAGATACGTGACATAGTTCTTAGTTTTCTACTTGACATCCAGAAAATACGTTTTACAGCCTCTCAACTCAAGGAGCTTAGAATCCAATGGGGATGATAAACATCAGTTGTCATAGACAAAAAAATAGAGAACACTAAACTCATGGTAAAGATAATAACACCTGCCGGGTATGGTGGCTTATGTCTGTACTCTCAGCACTTTGGGAGGACGAGGCTGGTGGATCACCTGAGGTCAGGAGTTCGAGACCAGCTTGGCCAACATGGTGAAACCCCGTCTCTACTAAAAATACATAATTAGCTAGGCATGGTGGCACATACCTGTAATCCCAGCTTCAAAGGAGGCTAAGACAGGAGAATCACCTGAGCCCATGAAGTGGAGGTTGCAGTAAGCTGAGATTGGGCTACTGCATTCCAGCCTGGGCGACAGAGTAAGACTTCATCTGAAAAAAGATAATAATACCTAGGTGTCCTAGAATGAAAACATAAAACTCCTAGAACTAAAATGGAAGATGACATGGTGGAATTTGAACTTAACCTGGCCTGACAGGCACAAGCTTGGCACACTGTGCACAACAACTATTTGTTAACTGCGTGATAAGAGCTGATTAAGTGAAAAGACATGATATTCTTTATCTGTTACCTTTCTTTCTCACACGAGGCCTTGTAGAGCTGAAGGTTTAAGCTTTCTCCTTCAAGCCTAGAAAGACGGCAGGGTGTAGAATGTGTCGTTGGAGGAAACAAACAGGTGCAAGCTGACTGCCTTCCTTGTAACTGTCACGTTCACCACAAATAAAATAGCAGATTTCTGAAGGCAGGGACCATGTATGTATCCCAGTGCCCACAACAGTGAGTGGGACCTGGCAAGACTCAACAATTTTAAAAAAGTGCTGAATGAGAGAATAAATAAATGAGAAAGAAAAATATTTCAGGGAAGACAGAGAAATCAGAGAAGAGGAAAACAAAAACCCCATAACCAGGACCCATACCATCATGCTATCCTTTTTTTTTTTTTTTTTTTGAGGCCTTTCCTGTCCTCTCTCATAATTATTTCCCATTTTGTATACCCACAGTGTCCCCTACAGAGGATCAAGTTACCTATACGTCTTTACTAACGTTATTTCTTTATGACTCTGAATTTATTATGAAGAGAAAAGTTATCTGGGGGGAAGGATGGTATTTTATTCATTTTTATATCTCCAGTGCCTAACCTATCATCTAGCCCGTAGCAGACAACACGGTTGCTATAGCTTCAATATGTCACCAAAAGTTCATGTGTTGAAAACTTAATTGGCATTGTAATAGTATTAAGAGGTGGGGTATTTGGGGATGATTATTGTGAGGGCTCTGCCCTCACGAATGGATTAATGCTGTTATCATGGGAGTGGGTTAGTTATTGGGGGAGTGGGCTCCTGGTAAAAAGATAAGTTTGTCTCCCATTTTGCTCTCACTCTCTGTCTCTCTCTCTCACACACACACATACACATACACATGCTCTCTTGCCCTTCCGCAACGGAATGACCCTCACCAGATGCTGGTGCCATGGTCTTGGATTTCCCAGTCTTCAGAACTGTGAGAAATAAATTTCATTTTAAATAATGTTACCCAGTCTGTGGTATTCTGTTATAGCAACACAAAACAGAGTAGGAAAATGGTGAAATGGTACCTATTTATTATGATTGCTTGGGTAATAACATTCACTGAGCAGACAGCCTTGCTTTCCTATGACTGACTTCTGATCATTCTTTCCTTTCCTAGCTCAGCCTTGTGTTTCCTGCCTGGTTCACATCTTAAGACTTTTCTACTCCTTGTATTATGGACTTCCTTTAATTCACAAAGCTTAACTTCATTCTCCATAAATGTGTGCATTGCCCCCTTGTGTCTCCTTGAGTGAAACTCCCCACTAACCTCTATTTTGGGCTTTCTCCCCACTCCTGTGAGGCTCTGCTGCCCTCTATGGGGCCTTGTTCATCACACACTTCTCAGGGCCCAGTTGGATCTGCACTTGGCAACACAGTCCTAGTGTAGGAGTGTCATGACAGTGTGCCAAGCCTCAGCGCTCCTTTGCCTGCTCCCACAGTCCCCAGTATAAAACGTGTGGCTATATAATGCAGTTGGTTTAGGAACATTAAACTTGGGCATAAGCAAGCAAGCAAGTCTATCAAGAACTGAAACCCATCACAAGAGTAGGCTGGAAGAGGCTATCACAGGGTCTTAGTGCTCTTGGTACCAATGAAATCCTTCACGATGAGTATCACACCCACATCTTGATACTTTGCACATTATATCAAGGTTTACACTATAGAATCCAGTAGCCAACTAATAAGAATGTTCTATTTGATGAATGAACATTGATTTACGTCTTTGCCTGGGCCTTTGGGAGACAAACTTCCTCAAAGAGATGGGGCCTGAAATTGCTTTTTGCTAAACCCTCAACCAACATCTAGTTTCCATACCCAATGATTACTCTTAACTCTATCTAACCTGACTCATCTTCAGCTGGAACTATTGACTACTCATTCATCTTTGAAACACTTTTTTTCCTGTCATGCTATCGCTTGTATCTGGGTCTCAGTTCTTGGACTTTCTTTATTTAGTCTCTGGGTTCTGTTCTTGGTTCTTCCAAATCACGCTTCCAAACAAACCCCAAACTCTCCTAATTATTGGTCCAGTTTTCTAGCAGGTTCCTGGACTTGTTCACTTAGATGTCTCTTAGAAATTTTAAATGTAATAGTTCCAAAAACACATATTTCTTCAAACCTATTCTCTTTTACCTTACCCGCCCCCAATCCAAATTATTTCTAATTTAGTCCTATTGTTATCAAATGCAGTTGGCTCCCCCTCCCCACCCTTTTATTTTATTCTCCAGCCTGAACATTTCCTTTGAGCTCATAGGACATGATATAAACATGTCCAAACTTCGTTATCGATTTTACCCTTCAAAGCTCTTCCCCTCAAGGTTGAATTACACAGGTCCAAATCCTCCATTCACAAAGGTAAAGTCTAGCACTCATCTTTAAGTATTCTCTTTTCTTTATATGCAACATTCAATCTATTATTAAGTTTCATCATTATACATTCTAGTTGAAACCATCGTGATTTCTCACCTATCCTGTTGCAATGGACATCTAATTTCCCTCTTCTCTTCTAGTCACTCTAAATTTTATTCTATCTACAGAAACCAGAAAGATTTCTTAAACATATTAATCTTACGATGTAATTCCTCTTCTCAAAACTTCTGAAGCTTCCTATCACATTCAGGACAATATACAAAATCTATACCTCAGCTAGTCTGATCCCAAAATACCAGTCCACATTTTTCTCTTGCCATTCTCTCCTTGTCTCATTTTACTTTAATCACAATGGAGTTTTCGCTAGTCCCCTAAAATGAAAATCTGTTTCCTGCCTTAAGATCTTTTTGGTTGTTGCTTTCTTTGCTTGGGACATGTACCTCCACCTCCCAGAACTCTGTGTGTCTTATTTTCTTGCTTCATTCTTCTTTCTCTTCAACTTATTCAGAAGGCTGTTCATGACATTAAACATATCTAAAATTAGTCCCAAATCAATTTCACTTAATACCTCATCTTGCTTCTCTTTTCTTTATGGCAATCAATACTATGTATTTGTGTATGTTTTATTGGCATTCTCTCTGACTATAGTTGAAGTTCTTTCAGGGTTGAGATTTTAGGTTATTCATCATTTTACCCTCAAAGCATAGAACAGTTGCTGGCACACAGCATATTCTTAATGAATAGTTACTGAATGTGCTAATGAATAAAGTCAAGATATTAAATTATAGCTAAAGTTCCCCAGAATTGTCCTCTGTTACAATGACTTTTGCTTTGCTTTATGTTTAATACGTATATATATTAAAATTTTTGTTGCAGTTGGCTTGGAATTTGGCTAAATGGAGTTTTCTTCCTTTTAGGAAGATGTGTTTTTTATATATATATACACACATATATATGTGTGATATAAATATCTATATTTATATATATCTATGTATATATGTACATATATATGTGTATATATATAAAAAACACATCTTCCTAAAGGGAAGAAAATTTTTATATATATATATGTGTCTATATATGTGTGTATATATGTGTCTATATATGTGTGTATATATATGTGTATGTGTATATACATATATATATATATATGATCATAGCCATTTCAGTGAATGGTAAAGTCTTAATATGGACCCTATGTGTTTAAACTTCTGTAGACTAGATAGTGAAGAAAGACTTTATATGTGATGTAAGCTTGATGCGTGGGGATAAGTTTCATGTAAATGAATTTATGTAAATTCAATGAATTTATTTTGTAGAAACAGCAATGTACAAGAACAATTTGAGTGGTGAGGCAGCTTGGTTTATGCAGAAGATTAATGCTGAGGAGAACCATAAGGTTAAATTGAAAAGGTAAGAAGAGCAAGCTGAAGATACTATGAAGAATTGCCAGTAGTGTACTTTTCAACAAAAATGGGGAGGTATTGAATATTTATTAGTTGGTCAGATGTATTGGTTTCTCATTCTTCTATTAATTCAAATGTATAGACATATGATATTCAATTGTATAGCAATTGTGGAAATTAAAATGAGGATACAAAATCAATACATTTAAAAAGTTTTATCTAACTTCTGATTAAAAATGGGTAAACTGAGGAACAGGAAACATTAAACATGATTACATTTTCAGAGTGGGAAGTAGAAAAATTTGTTGCATTTAATAGAAACCTGAGAAGAAAGAAACTATTACAAATAGATTTATTTGATATAAAAAAGTGAGTTTTGGATGTGTTGAGGTTGAGGTGATCCCAGGTATGAAAGTGGAGCTATCTAGTTATCATTTGTAGACTCACAACCAGAGCTCAAGGAAGACTAATACTTGAGAATTGAAAGTGTAATGATGGGATGGTTGAGTTCTCCAAAGAAGAGAACAAAAGTAGACAGAACTCAAGGACCACAGATTGACCTTAGGGAATACCCTCAGTTAGGAGATGGGAGACTGCCTCAAGTAGCCCCAGACCGTATCTTTGTGCCTGCTGTTATCTCTTGCTGGAATGCCTTCCCTATATAAGCAACTCAAACACTCCCATTATTCTAGTACTCAAGGCTATTTCCTCTATGAGTTCCTTTAATAGATCACTTGAGAGTTGAAATTCTATACCTGATTCCCTCTTTTCAGACCAACAGGCAAATATTTTTCAGTTAAAGAATAATGGAGGCTATAATAAGGCATAGTGTGAAGAGCACAAGGAGTAGGCTGGCAGTCATGGGTTCACATCAGCTCAATAACAAGCTGAGCATACAGGTTTAAAAAATTATTTCACCTCTCTGAGCCTCAACTTTCACAAGTATAAAAATTAGTATACTTTTTATTTTGCAAGGCTATTGTACAATGAAATAAGATATAATATGTAATAGCACACAGTACTTTGAAGGAATTTGATAAATATGTTTTATTTTTTAACCAGCCACTAGATATATCCCTATGCCTACCAACTAATGGAAATATTAGAACTACAAAATGCCTTGCTGAGGGTGGGAAGGGGAAGGAGTTGGGACATAGGAGATAAGACCAAAAAAGTGTGTCTAAATGACTGAGAAAAGGTAGAAAACTTATTGTAGTCAAAGGGCTAGAGAAAAGGATATTCCTATCTTTCTCTTGTTTATTTCTTTCATCTTTACCAAAGGAATGCTGCCTCAGAGAAGAGAGCTGTTAACTCACAGAATTATACTTGAGGCATACTTTTCTCTGATATAAAATGTTATGTTCTGAAGGAAATATGATTTGCATGCACCAGATATGGTGCATCAAGACCACTTCTAAGCAGGACTAATGTAAATAAAAGGACCATTTCTTGAGGCAGAATTTTGAAAATAAAACTGCTTAGTTTACCTCACCATTCAGAAAATTTATATCAATAAATCAAAAACATTTCAATCAAATTTAAGTAGTAACGAATGAGGCCACTAACATCACATGCAAATTAAAAAAAAATCTGCTGTAATCACAGCACTCAAAAATATCAATTCATTATACAAAGGGAGTGTTTTAGATGCAATTCATCAAAATTACCCAGACATAGTCTTTAATAGCTCCACAAATATACTTCAATTATTACAGAGCCAAACCATTTAATTAATCACTACAAAGCATTTCTTCCCTCAAAATAAAACACTAAAATATATCATTCATAACATTACAACCTGCCGGATATAAATTTTTCTTAGCATTTACCTTCTACATCTCCAGTGAGAGACATTAATATATTTTAAAAGTATATTACTAGGCACTAGTGGACCACTTGGAAAGTTGACTTATTCTCTTGGAAAATGAACTACTATTGAGTGTTGATTCACATTAAGGGAGGAGCTAAGCCTTCACCAGAGACTAGAGAAGTGAATCTTTGCTGGTCACCCAGCACATATTTATCAGATAACTTGCTAAAAACAAGCACCAAATTAGTTGCTGAGGATGGAGAGAAAGAAAGCAATGTCTACAAGAAATTTACAGTCAAGCACAGGGGAAAAACATACAAATCAATGGTACAATACAACCTGATGAGTTTTATAGGAGATCCAGAGAATCTAATGGAAATACAGTTGATAAAATAAGTAAAACATTCGGATTAGGAATTGGAGAGTAAGAAGGCATTTTCTAGGTAATAGAAAGGGAGATAAATTCAGGCATTAGTAGAGGCAGCAAGAATACCAAAGAAATGGCCAAGGGGGCCTGGCACAGTTGCTCATGCCTGTAACCCCAGCAATTTGGGAGACCAAGGAGGGTGGATTTCTTGAGCTCACGGGTTCAAAACCAAGTTAACATGGTAATGCTTGGTCTCTACAAAAAATACAAAAATTAGCCAGGTGTGGTGGCATGCACCTGTGGTTCCAGTTATTTGGGAGGATCACATTAGCCCAGGTGATGGATGTTGTTTATGCCACTGCACTCCAGCCTGGGTGACAGAGCCATACCCTGTCTCAAAGGAAAAAAAAACCAAAAAACCAAAAAACCTCAAAAACCAAACAACAACAAAAGAAATGTCCAAGGATTGTTGTAATTGGGAACTATTTGCAGTTTGGCACTGTGTTATAGTATGTGTTTGGAAGTTGCTTGGAGGCACACTGGTGGTGGGGTGCTAGGGGCTTGATGTAGCAGACTGGTGGGTGGATCCAAGGTTGGGAAGGCCAAGTCATCAAGGGTCAGGTCATTAAGGCTTTGTGAGCCATTTGAAAGAGTTCTAGATTTTTATATTGTAAGGCATGTACACCCCTTGAAATCAGTTTGAGTATTGAATAGTGTGATTACATTTTCACTTTAGGAAGATTACTCTGGTAGCTGCTGGGACAGGGTGGTGGATCAATAAGAGAGATTTAGAACATTATGTCAACAGTTCAGACAATAGGTTATGAAGACCTGATCCATGAAGATATCAGTAAAAATGCAAAAGATAAGGTAAAATTAGTAGGAGAAGTGACTGATTGGATGTGAAGGGTCAGAGCAAGTAAAATGTTAAGGATGACATAGGTTTGGGCAATTAGTTGAAATTACAGCTTTTATCCAGAGAGGAAACAGAAGAAGAAGAAGAAACTTCAATCAAGGTCTGGAGAAGTGATGATATAATAATTACTTAATTTCTTGGTCAACATAATATTTTCTTCTGATGACCTGATTTAAACATTAAAATTATCCAGATTGTCAAGTATGCTTAATTCTAAAAATTGACTTAAGTATTTCTACTAGGTAGATACTTGAGAAATAGCTGATGAAATTCAACTGTACCTGACTACTTTCTAAAATATATGTTCCACAACAACTTTAGAAGTAGTCTTCATTTGAAGAAAGGAAATAAAAATAAAACTGATCAAATGAAACCATGTACTTCATCTGGATCTGTCTTTAAGACACACATATCCAACTCTTTGTACCAATTTAGTTCAAGTCAGCCCTGCTTGCATTATGCAGATATTTCAGCTAAGAAACTTAAATGTGCTTCTTGTGTACATTTGCTTTCATGACCAAACCAAATTGTCTTTAGACATTGACTGGATTATAATACAGAGGAGTACTTCAGACAGTGGCTTTAAGTCTTCCAGAAAGAGAAGCTGATAAAGGAGTGGGGAAATAACAAAAGAAAACAGGGAAATGGACAGTCATTTATTCAGTTTATCAAGAGGGTTAAATAGGAAGATTCCTAACTGAAATCAAGTTGTAATGATGATAATTTCCCAAATGTCTTTCTCAATACTGACCTTTCATTGATTCCTACAAATTATTTACCAATCTTTCAAATACAATCTTAGTGTTTATAATTTCTGGTAGCTAAGCTAATGGACTGTAGAGACAAACTGCTTATATTTAAATTTAAGGTTCACTCTTTTCCAGATATTTGTCCTTGGGCAATTTATTTAACCTCACATGTCTCAATTTCCTTATTTATAAAATGGGGATACTAATGTTACCTGTCTCATGGGGTTGTTTTAATGGTTCAGTGAATATCTATGTGGTACTGACAGTAGTACCTGCTACTGTCAGTCTCAATTTCACATGTCTCAAATTCCTTATTTATAAAATGGGAATAGTAATGTTACCTGTCTCATGGGGTTGTTTTAATGGTTCAATGAATGTCCATGTGGTACTGACAGTAGTACCTGCTACATCATAAATGCTCATTGAAAGTTAGTCATCATTAGCCCCTATTATCCCCTTTCCACATCCTACATTCCACTTTCCCTTCTGTGGGTTCTGCCTATTTAGACTTTAGCTGGAGTGTCCAAGAACTTGACTTTAAATCCTGTAGTAGTTGCAAAAACAGCCTGACTTCATTCTCGGTCTCTTTTTTCATCTACCTCCCACCAGCAGACCTCAATCTCTTCATACTTGCATTGAGCACTTACTTAGGTGTAAAATGTTGCAGACTCTGACGTATTAATTTTCCCTGCTAGTAAAAGGCTACATGCCTCTCCACAATTCCTTTTTCCCCTCCAGAAATGGGGTGAGTAAGCACATGGCAAGGCAGATTCAATTCTTATTCAGAAGGTCAAGCTTTAGATAAATTGATACATTTTAGTAGATTTTAGAGCTAAAGTTCTTAACCTCAACAGTTGAATTCAAACCTTAGTTTAGCAACTCACTGCCTTGGGTAGGTTTCTTTCCCTCTCCACACTTCAGTGTCCACATCAGTATAGGGGTCTAATAAACTTTTCTTACAGGGTTATTGTAAGAAGTGAATTAGATTAAACAGATAGTACACATGGGCACATGGTACATCACCAATCAATGGAAGATCATGGTAGTTTGACTCTGAAGAATAAACACTGGAAGCAGAACTCATTGAATTGTAAAGGCATTTTCACTGTCAAAAGTGAGTGGTAGGAGGATATTTAGGCAAGGCTCCTCCTATGGTATGTGAGGTATATGTTTTTAAAATCTAGCATCAACATTCTAGGAAACAATTGATTTTTTCCAACTTTTAAATGCCACTTTTTTTTTTTTTTTTTTTTGAGTCAGGATCTTTGTTGCCCAGGCTGAAGTGCAGTGGCATGACCATAGCTCACTGTTGCCTCAAACTCCTGGGCTCAAGTGATTCTCCCACCTCAGCCTCCTGAGTAACTGGTATGATAGCTGTCTGTCGCCACATCAAGTTATTTTGTTTAACTTTTTTGTAGCGATGGGGTCTTGCTATGTCATCCAGGCCGGTCTTGATCCTGGCCTCAAGTGATTATTTCATATTGGCCTCCCAACATGCTAGGATTACAAGCATAAGCCATCGTGGCTGGACTGTTATATCATTTTTATGGGTATGGAAATGTGATATCAATGATAATCAGCAAACCAAGAGATGAAATTTAGAAATTTGTATTAGGAATCTTCTTCAGTTGGTCCATCTGGGAATCAGCACCTCTACTGTTACCATTGCTTCTGCAAAAGTTTGTCTCTGCTGCTTACATTGAGCTCTCTGTGCAAACCCACAGTGGTAGTCTTTGATTATTGCTTCACAAGCTGAGTGCATGTTGGGCAGAAAGGCTCTCACTGGAATTGACCAAAGAACTTTGCCTGCCACTTAATGGCCAGGAAAGGGACCTGGCTGGCTGACTGCTGCGGGCCAGGTTAGGGGTTGAGGGGGGAAGAAAAGGAGGAGGAAAAAGAGTCCATACACTGTTGACACACAAGGTCTGATTCTTCTCTAGCATTACTGAGGATGGTCAGAAATGCCCTGGAGTTTTAAGACTGTCTGCTCCTTTCAGCCCACAACTCATAGTCTGTCTGGCACTATTCTCCCTGGAGATACAGTCACAAAGCAGTGTCTGTACAGTGAATGCAATTAAACAAAAGCCTCTAAAAATTTCCAAGGGGAAATTAGATAACATGTGCTTTGATATAGGGATTTGGAGTTTGAAGGTGAAAAAGACAGCCAAGACATCAGAAGTCTGCATCTGCTTAGCTCCAGTTCAGCACATTAGCATTCTGCTAACGTGTCTTTTTTTTGTTTTGTTTTTCACTAAAGTCAATTTGCTCAGTTTTCCTCAAGTACCATCAGACGTTTTAAACATTCTTTAGATTAAAACAAGTTCTGAAGTTGGACTTCTGTTGTGAGTGAATGATGAAATCAATTTTTCTTGTGTTTTCATTAGTTAATCAATGAAAGGGAAAAGTGCTTGCTAGTCCATTTGGGCTAGAACATTTGGTTCTCGTTTTGCTATGCCGGCAGGTCCTAGCTCTGTGCATGGAGGAGAAAAGTCTACTTTCGTTCTGGTCCATTCTCCAGCAATAAGCTGCACACTCAGCTGTATCCAGTGGCTGGATAGTTCCGAGAGATGTGCCCACAGTTCACTCAGAGCTCCTGTTCCCTCTCATTTGCCTCTGATGTTCCTTCTGTGCCTTTTCTGCATTGTCATAATGTGTCCGCCTGAGTCAAAGCACATTGTCTGGTTAGCCTGACTCTCACTAATGGGCCAAGTGTGGTCCTGCTCTCTTCGTCTTCTAATCAAGACTCCAGAGGGATCCAGAGTAAATTGAACAGGCAACAGCACAGGGGAAAGTTAAGATGGATGGCATAGCACAGCAGCAGCTTGTTTATCCCTGAGGAATATAAGTAGGGGGAATTGGTAGGGCTTGCTCTCATTTTTACCCCTTGTATTACCATGGCAGATGATCTCTGGTAGAAGATGTGTGTTGGGGGAAAAATACAGTGACTTTCTGTGTGATACGTATGACCACAGTAAAACCTTGTAAGATGTCATGAAACCTCACAGGAGTTTTGGGTAGGAAAGACCAAAATCTCCTCTCCCTTTGCATAATTCAAGATAGTTTACCTTTTAAGGAGTGTTGTGGTTAGGAAAGGATCATTCATCTAGGTTCCAGATCTTATGAAGGGTGTATTACTTTTCTATTGCTGCTTTAAAAGTTCACCACAAATTTAGTGGCTTTAAGGCAAAAGAAATTATTATCTTACAGTTCTGGAGATCATAAGGCTGAAATGGCTTTCACTGAGTTAAAATCATGGTGTCAGTAGGGCTACATTCCTTTCTGGAGGCTGTAGGGGACAATTCATTTCCTTGTATTTTTCAGCTTCTAGAGGCTGCTTGCATTCCTTGGCTTCTATACCCTTCCTCCACATTCAAAACTAGCAGAGTAGCACTTCCAAATGTCTCTCTGACTCTGGCACCTGGCTTCCCTCTTGTAACACCTTTGTGATCACATTGGGCCCACTGGATAAGCCAGGATCATCTTTCCTTAACGTAATTGCACCTGAAAGTCCCTTTTGCTATGTAAGATAACATATTCACAGGTTCCAGGGACTATCATGTGACCATGTTTGGGGGCCATCATCTGGCTACTAAAAAGGACTTCCAGGTTGATGTTATTCTATCCTATTATGTCCCTTGTTTTATTCATGCTATTGAAGATGTAATAAGATTTTTTTGTTTAATTTAGCTTTTGTTTTTATAGCAATTCTATATGGTTATGCTGAGATACTAGCCAACTTATATCCCAAATTCTTTTCTAATTCCCTGTTAATTAACTGTGTTCCTGCATCTGGCACTGATGCAGTTGTTTGTTTGGACCTGAATGTAGAGGAATGGCAAATAGTCTTTTGGATTGGACATTGTCTTCTAGTGAGGTGAAAAGGTGTTCCCCTCAGCCAGAAGTGGAGAAGCTGGATGAACACTTTTAGCATAAATCTCTGAGACTGCTATGGAATTTGCCAGATGGGCAGAGTGGAGATTATGCTTAATAACCCAACCAATAGCAAGCCTCTTACAATAACAGTGTTATTATCTTACCCTCAGGTAGGCCAGCAATGTCCTAGAGTTTAATGAATCTGCAAAACAAAAGTTTGAATATGGAGCAAACAGGAAGGAGGGAACAATTACCCACTTGACATATCCTCTTGAAAGCTTACCAATCATGGTACTGTGGAAAGAACATGCTGTTTGGACTCAGATAACCTTGGATTTCAGGACCATTTGTGTCCCTTACCAGCTATGTAATCTTAAATCACTTAACCTCTCTCAGCTTCAAGTTTCTCACTTTTAAAACAGAGTTAATAATAATAATAGCTGACTCATATCACTGTTGTGAGCTTAGAATATGTAAGTCCATGGTTCTCAAAGTGAATCTATATTGTGATTCCTAACCCAGGAATGTCATCATTACTTGGAAGCTCCTTAGCAAAGCAATCTCTCTGGCTCTACCTCAGACCAACTGAATCAGAAACTCTGGGTTGGGAAGGCTTACTCCATAAAATAGTAGTATGCAAAACACATGGAAAAGTGTCTCACATGACTGCGACTTAACAAATGCTGGTTGTAATTATTCTTTTCACTAGGAGCCTCATTATATTCACCATGCTTTTTGCTTTTCAGTTACTGTTTGTTTTGGAAGAGCATGGCCAATGACAGATTTATGTTTGTTTACCAAGTGATGGTTTCTCTTTTTTCTCAAACTAAAAAGTCACATAAATGAAAGAAAACAGCATTATTAGTTTGTATTTCTGGCTGTGCCATTTTAACTCAGCAGAGAGGGAGTCACGCACTCTGGCAACTTCTTTTGTCCAGAATGTGCTGTCGTGATGCCACGGAGCAAGGCTAGGCAGAAAGCTTATGCACCTGAGAGATGCTGTGACTATTTTCTTCAATTGTTTTTTTAAACTTTTTGACTAAATATACATGAAAAACATGAGCACACAAATGCCTCACCAAATACAGCTTCATATTATGTGATGCATAAAATTTATTGCAGTGATTCATCATTTAGTTTCTACGTAATTAAGTACAGATGGATCCACATGTTCTGGGCCAAGTTAAAAATCATATTTTTCATGAAGAACTGTAAATGCACTGCCAAACCACAACAGGAATGAGAGAGATGACTAAAACTCACAAACTGCCTTTAAACCCTGAGGAAAGTTTGACTTCTAGAAAAGCAGTTAAGCAGAAACTTATTAACTTGTCACTGAGGGATGTAATGAAAATTTGGAGCGCCATGGATCCCCAGGATAGAGCAATGATTTCCTAGTAATTCAGGCAGGATTCCTGAAGTCAAATATTTACATGTCAGTAGCTTTCTAAAGAATAAAGTCATGTAACCTACTCTTAGATTGTCACCAGGACTGTCTATTAGGTGGGGTCATGAGGTGACCCCAAGATTAGCGAAAAGAAAACTCACATTTCATGGATCTGAACTGTGGGACACATTCTTTTTTTTTTTTTTTTGAGATGGAGTCTTGCTCTGTCACCTAGGCTGGAGTGCAATGTGCAATCTTGGCTCACTTCAATCTCTGCTTCCTGGGTTTAAGCAATTCTCCTTACTCAGCCTCCCAAGTAGCTGGGATTACAGGTGCCCACCACCATGCCCAGCTAATTTTTGTATTTTTGGTAGAGACGGAGTTTCACCATGTTGGTCAAGTTGGTCTTAAACTCCTGACCTCGTGATCTGCCCACCTCAGCCTCCCAAAGTGCTAGGATTACAGGCGTGAGCCACCATGTGTGGCCCTGTGGGATACTTTCTGTATTATGTTCACAGTGGCCCTTTGAGCACAATACAGGGTGAAATAAATATTTTTGTCCTTATTTTCTAGAGGCTCTGAGGACTTAAGTGCTTAGTCTAGGGTCCTGGCTTGTAAATGTCAAAGTCAGGATAAGAATGCATGTCTTCGCTGAGAAGGCTCACTTCCCTATACTACATTACTTCTGTCAAGTTATGACATGAGAGACACCGACAGCTACCTTGTTCCATGAGGGTCACTTGGACTGATTTGCCTATATACCCAAAAAGAAAAACACACACAAAAAATGTTGCCTTTAGGGTTATTTCTCTGAGACTAAAAATCTGTGTCAAAATGTGTGGCAGAAATACATTCATCATGACCTTATTTATCAACAGTAACAAGAATGAGATACATGCTTGATTAAATAAATCCACCAGTAAAGCAATGTTGGAATGAGAAAGAGCTTTGAAGACATATAGACCTGCTTTTGAATCCTAAATTTTGGTTCTACCACCTATCAGTTCACTAACTAAAGGCTGCTAGGCCTCTATGTGCTTCCGTTACTAATTTTTCTTTATATATAGATAGGCGATGATAGTTTCTATTTTAAAATACTATGTGAAGATCCAATGAGATAACAGATAAAAGTACTTAACACAGTATCTGTCATAAAGTAGTTGCTCAGTAAGTGTTTACTGCATAAAGGATGAAGCAAGCCATTATTCTTATCATCATAGCACAGATTAATTTATCTGTTATCTAGCAGAGAGGAGGGGAAGTTTTGATTGTGTATGGTGTGTGGAAACATCAGGTTGGTGCTGGGGAGGTAGCCATAAGTATTATGGAATTGGATGTCTAAAGTGGGTGTTAAGAAGGGAAAAGAGGGAACTGAAAGGAAATTGGGAGAGCTGGAAGGTGGTTGGCTGATGGTTCCTTGAGGCTAAGCTTATAAGGAAACAATAGAGGATCCTCCTCTGCCTCTTCCCTGTCAGCCTCATTTCCTGTTACCTGCTGACACACATTTTACATGCTTGTGATTCCCTGCACACACCATGTTGTTTCATACTTCTGGGCTGTTGCTCCTGTTGTTTCCCAGTACAGTGTATTCCACGGTTTTCATGTGGTTTAATCATCTTTTTTTTTTTTTTAAATACTTTAAGTTCTGGGGTACATGTGCAGAACGTGCAGGTTTATTACATAGGTATACACGTGCCATGGTGGTTTGCTGCACCCATCAACCCATCACCTACATTAGGTATTTCTCCTAATGAGATTCTCCTTTGAGATTCAACTCAAGTGTCACCTTTCCAGAAACCTTCAAATTGGACTCAGTTCACTCTTCAGTGACTTCTGATTTCTCTGTGCATTTTTTTCCCTCATCACTTCATACTCTAAAACATTGATTTGTGTATGAATTGATCTTCCCCACTACTCTGTGACCTTCTCCAAAGGGCGGATTTTGTGTCTTGTTTATCTTTATTCTCCCAGAACTCAGCAATGTACCCAGTATATAATGATTATTCTAAAGACACTGGTTGAATTACTCTGGACTAAACCAAGCTGGGAAGCATAAGTATCCTTTGCCTATTTCATGAAATTTCACTTCAGATTAGGCACTCCCTCCAAAGAAAAGTAATTATATCAGTTTTTGTGATTCAGCGCTTGGCAATTTATGGCCAGGTGAGTTTGTAAATACAGCCCCACATTCGAACCATGGCCAATCCCAGGTTGCTGTTCTCACTGCTTTTGGGAGCTGTCATTCCAGTCAGTGTTTCTGCAGTTCCTCATTCATTGTTATTATCCAAAGTAAGCAACTGTTGAATGCCATTGTGCTAAGGGATAGGTGGGATTTGGAAAAGGGTTGCAATTTCTGCTATTGAGATTTCACAGGCTGCACTCCTGTAATTTTGTTCTAAGGGGAGGGAGTGGGAAAGGGTTAGATGACTTGAAACATTGACCCACTGGAGGGCAGATCACGAGGTCAGGAGATCGAGACCATCCTGGACAACATGATGAAACCTCGTCTCTACTAAAAATACAAAAATTAGCTGGGTGTGGTGGCGGGGGTCTGTAGTCCCAGAAGCTTGGGAGGCTGAGGCAGGAGAATTGCTTGAAACCGGGAGGTGGAGGTTGCAGTGAGCTGAGATCATGCCACTGCACTACAGCCTGGCAACAGAGTGAGACTTTGTCTCAAAACATAAAACAAACAATAAACAAAAAACACAACAACAAAACAGCATAATTCTCAAAGTATATTTATAAAGCTCTATTTTTTATCAGTTTGTGGGACTTCTTGGAGGGAAAAATTAGTAAACAGAAGCAGATTTAAAATGTGGTTTATAAAAAGCTAATAACTTTGTAACTAAAAATATTATACAAAAAAAGTAGTGTATCTTCATAATTCCTGTAAAAAATTATAAATAATAAGTCAGATTTTATTCTCATAAACAAAATCTATATAGATATATGAAAATCACCACCAAATTTCAGGCAGTTCTTAAGGGTTAACTTTTATCTCAGAGACTTTTGTGTATTCTATTCACAGTCATATTAGGTTCATGGTTCATTCACGATATGATGGAATCAAAAGTATGCAGTGCAATAAAGATCAGGGAGCAGTTTTCAAGGAAATTCCTTGGCAGGAAGTTCTACTCCTCACTCATTAATCTCAGTTTTTCCTCAGTTAGAGCCGCCATGTTTGTCATAAGGACTGGAATGGGGAACACAGCTTAACAGTTACCTAAGTGGGCTATGAAGCTAGCTTCCTTTTATTCTAATCCTTCCTCTTCTACTTACTGTCTAAATAGGGAAGTAAATTAGCTTCTGTTTGCCTCAGTTTCCTCATGTGTACAATAAATGAGGTAATAATGCCAACCCCATAGATTGTTTTGGATATAAAAAGATTCATTACATTTAAGGGGTTTAGAGCAGTGCCTAGCAGTTAGCAAGTACTCAATAAATATAATTACTCCCTAGCTTCAGCCTTTTCTTGTTCACTGGCAAATGTCAGTGCAGCTGAGCCATCATTAGTTATTTATCCATGTATTCATTCATTTAACAAATATTTTTTGAGTATTGAGTATGTGATTGGCACTGTGCAGGGTGCAAATGATACAGAAAATGAGTAAGATACAGCTTCTCTCTTTAATAAGTTCATGGTATAGTGTGTGTGTGTGTGTGTGGCAGGACTAGAGATGATGGTGTAAAAAAGTATTTCAATTAAACAGACAATTCTAACATGGGATGATAAATGCTCTAGCGAGAAGCACGTGGCTCATTTGGATCATAAGGTGGGGAACTGAATGCAGTCTCAGAGGGCCAGGACAGGCTTTCCAGCAGAATTGATATCTAAGATGAGTATGAGTTGGCGAAGTGAGAGTTGGGGGTGAGGTGGGGTAGGTGTATTTCATACTAAAGTGGCTGCCTCTCTAGAGGCCCTAGAGCAAGGAAATTGTATAAGGATCAGTGTGGAAGGTCAGGCAGGGGGTGGCCAGAAGCAAGGCTAGGCGAGGGTGAAGGAGTCAGATTAGCAAGGGCCTTTCCTATTATGCAAAAGAAATTTGGCTCTATCCTGTCCTACTCAGTGGAGAAGCTCTGAAGTCTTCTAAACAGGGTTTAAAACACTTAGATAGTTTCTCTTGTTTGAATTAGTATCTTTTAAACATTATTTCTAATTTCTGACAGAATTTACTCCTTCTACCTTTGGGTCCCTCTATTTCTCTGTAGGCCTCTATCATGGCACTGTATTGCTTTATTGAACTTACTGTTTCTAATCCTGTCTTCCTTGGGAGACTGAGGGCTCCTCAAAGATTGTTTTTTATCTATCTCTGTATCACTAGGAGCTGGAATAGTTATTGATGCTGCTGAGTAGGCATTCAATGGAAGCTTGATTTAAAACAAACAAAAAAAAGTTGATTTTAGAAAGAAAGCATTTTTTTCTTATATTTTTAGGACAAAGCATTCTCAGATAAAATCTGGCCATCAAGTCAACAAAGTGAGTAATCTTGTTCACTCTGAAGGCAGTGTGAGTGCCATGAGGTGCTGCCCAACAGATTTCTAATCCACCTGTCCTCCTATATGTTCTTTATTAATCACTGCTGGGTAAGCACTGTGCTAGGCACCAAGGGAGATATAAATACACCGAAGACAGCATTATATAGTTGTGAAAATGTTACTTATGTACACAAAACAAACTCTATATCCTGAGGGCCTAGCACAGTGGTGGTATTGCTCAGTCCTCAGTCAATGTCTGTGAATAAATAACAAGTGAATAAAGGGTGAGGGATATGTGTGAAATGTATGATATATAAAATAAATGCTCCAAGAGTCCAGATGAGGGAAAATCTGTGAGCTGGGTAAATCTGATAGGGTCTGATTGAGGTGTCCTAGCCTTGGAAGATGAGTAGAATCTGGAGGGATAGAAGGAAAAGGTGGAGGACTCTAAGGAAAGAGAAATAGCATGAACATCACTTCATGCAGACTAATAATGCCTGAAGGATATAAAAGCCATTGGAAATTATGAAAGCTCTGAAAACAATTGAAGTATATTGGAATTCACACAAATGAACCAGTTTTCTAGGCATATTGTAATTTGGCCAGTGAATGCGGGGAGACCAGCAGTTGCTTTAGCAGACAGCCAAAGTGGGCCCTCATGACATTGCTAATTAAAGCAAAGTTAATTAGTTAATTAAAACAGAAGTGGCAAATGGCAGTTTCTAAATTTCAGTTAAAGGTGGAGGCAACACTAATGATTCTGCCACCTGACTAGAATCCCAAGGGAGGGTTTTGCCTTCTGAGAAAATTTGTAACTTCGAGCTATAGGTCTCTGTCATCAATTTAGCCATGAAAGGCCCGTTGCATTTTAGAACCCCAGTTCCATGTGCCTGGAAATTCTGAATCTTGCAGAGCTAGAACTTTAGATTCATCAGATTCAATGCTTTATTTAGGTCAGAACTGGCCTTGTGTTCATTTGTCAATTTGCAGCTGAAGCGAAAGCCTTAAACGGAAGCCTGGCATTATCTGCTTGACAATGATTTGATGCTGCACCATGTTGTGCTGGAAATTAGTGTCTAGAACCAAAATGTTAATCACAGGGACCTCTATACATTGATGGCATAAATAGCATGTTTCCATATAAAAAAATCTGTAGTGACTCATTTCCATTTAAATAAAAATCTCCCTTTGCTATTTCAGTGAATTGAATGACTGACTCCGAGCACTTTTCTATTTGTGCTCTAGGTTGAGCTAATTTAACTTTACAGAAAATTGCTGGATCTGTTAGAATTACCTCTGTCATCTCCTTAGGTGCTCAGAGAGCTCAAAGTGATTCTTTCTCCATGATGAGAGGTGGAAATTTGCTTCATCTAGCCCCCTTCTCACTAAAGATATGAACTACTCTTCAGGCTCCATAAACATGTCTTCTTTTGGGTCTATGAAGATGTTTTCCAAAGTAAGTTCTTTGGAGCATCAGTTCTTCAGAATGTTAGGAGGTTTACTTGGAAAAAAAATGGTCTTGTGTATATGTTTGCAAAATGATTAGAAAAAGTCAACAAATGGATGATAGGTTTCTACAGTGCAAGACTTCTCAGTGTTTATCTCCAATAAGAGAATAGAATTTTGTCACCTTTTTGACCAAATAATTTCTTTTTCATGGAGCTATTTAATTTTTCAAAGAATACACTAATTTTCCAAAGAAAACAGTTCATATATGCTCAGCTCTAGTAATCATCAGCTGAGACCTTAGTTTAAAAACTGCTGCATTACTCATTAGTCATGAGACAGTAGGCAAGTCTTCTCACCGTGCAGGACCTCAAATTCCTCATCTGAAAAATGGGAGGATTGTTGCTTCAACTTGCAGTATTTTGTGACAATTAGAAATGTTAGACTAGTTATACATAAGAAAAGTTCTGTAAGGTGGCAGAATATAGTAGGTAGGTAATAAATGAACCATTTCGAGGGACTACTCTGATTTGAAACTTTTTTCCAATCTCCTACTTCATGCTCCACTTCATCTTACTTCCTTCCTCTTCTTTTCCCTCTTCTCTGTTCCACTGCTCTTCCTTCTATGACAACTACCACCGTGACTACTACTAGGTGCTAACATTTTAGGCACTGTGCACTGGATTGTCTAACAAACACCTGACACCCCCTTTTCTCTTTCCACTTCCATATTCTGTTATATTAGATAGTTTGGGCCAGTGTGACACAAGGGCAATTCTTATGGGACTCTGAGAAGACTTTTGTTTTCCCTAATGAGAGTACACAATGTGTGGAACCATGACAACTATATTACAATCATTAGTAAAAGGCCTAGAGAATGGCAGACGTGTTTGCCTTTGCATCACTGAACCAAAACCTGAAGCAATCCCCCTCCACAATTTTTATAACATGAGTAAAATGAACCCCAAAGAGTATAAGTGTTTGAAAATAGGCTTTCTACCACTTGCAGACACAATTCTAAAAGGTTCAGGTAGCATTTATTGAATACTTTCTACATGCTGGTACTAAACACTTAATGCATATTACCTCATTTACTACTCAAAATAGGAACTATTATCTACCATTTTACAGTTGAGAAAACAGACAAAAGTACCTTATTCAAATTCATAGCTGAATTGAAATCCAGGTGTGGTTCCAAAGCCAGAACTCTAAACTAGTATGCTGTCTTTGCATTTTCCATCTCTGTACATACACCTTTCCAGGAGCCTGTCCTAACTTTCAGAGACCAAGTTACCATAACCATAGATATTATTATATTCTTCATTTTGAGGTACACAATTAGTATCCTTTTTAAGATAGAGAACCCTTACCATCTGCCATTCCATGTGGAAGGGACACACACAGACCCCATCCAGAAATAGAGGGCATACCCAGTCTCAGATTATAGTAGCCTGTTTCTTCATACACCAGACAGAGGACAGCAGAACAGGGCTGGGCCCAGTATGGTAGATGCTTCTCCACCAAAGACCTACATCCAGAGATTTAATTTACCTATTTAAGCCCACCTGACATCCCAAGAGGTGGGCTCAATGGCATATTAAAATTTTCACACCTGAGAAGCACAACTCATGGAAGTGATTTGGAAGAACATGTAAAAATATTAGAAACACCTGAATTTGTTTGTTTCCCATTAGTTAAGTTGAAGTGTGGCAAACCATGTGTTATACACTGCCTTTTATAAAACTAATTATCAAATGGGAGCTGAATCCCTGCATAAAAGGCTATATCTTATATCCTACGATGTAATAAATATGCTGAACATCTTGATTTTGTATCACAGAGAAGAAATATTTAGTTTTGGAGCTCACGGAAGCTATAGAGGAAAAAAATTTTAGTTTGCATCTCTTTCTAATGACTGTGGGTTAAAAAGGAGAGCAGATATCAGATGCATGTGATACAAAAGAATTATAGCTTTCCCTGCGCCTTTTTCTTATCCATATCAAAAGCAGGTTCTAGCTTGAATATTCGGGTTGATGGCAAAAAAAGGAGTCTCCATATAATCAGACTATAGCCTGTCTTAGCTATAATCACATAGACAGATCAAGATTTGCCAAGATTGCAGAAAGAAGACCAAACACTTGCCAAAGGTCTCTCTTTACCCTCTTGTCAGATTCTACCATCCAAATGCACAGATTGCAAAACTGTAAAAACTACATGGCCCTGTAGGAAAAACAAGTTAAAACATTGCAACAAAAATCTTTAGAATTTCCGCTTTCTACTGGTTGGCACTATCAGTAAAATTTGTTGCTTTTGTTTGTCCCTTTGTTTATTAAATTAGAAACAAAATCGTTTAAAATATTTATTGAACATTACTAGAGAAACATTATAACTATAGCAAAGCATGGGATCAATGATCCAATTCTAGAGCAGAGACCGATGACCACAGGAGTGAGAGAGATATCTAATGTAGGGCACTGTTGTCTTAATCTTATAAAAGTTAATAGGACAACTAGGCAGTAAGAGTGTGCACATTTGAAGACAAGCAAAAAAGTACCTACCACATTGCTACCATCCCAAATTCATTCAACAAACATATCAAAAATCATTATTGAGCACTTCTATGTGCCAAGCACCCTTCAAGGTAGAGGTAGGTATTGGAGGCACAGTGATGAGCAAGGTAAAGAAGACCTCCACCCCTAAGGAGCTTGCTGTGCTTAAATTGGAATATAGGATGTGCTATACAGAATGGCAAGGAGCTGGACAACGTAAAGATCAAGATGCCCTGGAAAACTCAGACTGTATAATCAATGTCTCCATAGGTTTGTGCTGCCGTTTATAATGCTCTCTTTGTTATTAAGATCATCTAGATTGTGTATTTGGTACAGTAACTTTCATGAGTAAAAGAAGACTGAGAGTGGTTAACTTAGTTAATCAAATACTTAAGTTAATCAAATACTAAAGAAGTGCTTACTGTGTGGCAGACACTATACACATGTTAACTCATTCATTTCTCACAACCAGTCCATGAAGTATGCATTTCTTTATCTCCATTTTTCAGAGGAAAAAATCAAGACATAGAGAGGTTAAGTGAATTGGCCTAAGGTTCTGCACCTGGTAAGTCATGTTGCTGGTATTTAATCCCAGTGCTCTCTAGCACTATACTGTGCTACCTTCAATAAAGTGCCTACTATGTGCCAGCCTTTGTACATATCATCTCCTTCACTTTTTACAATCCAGTTTGTCAGATGGTAAAAATAACGTACAGAGAGATGAAGTAGCAGTGGTGTTGTTCAAACCCAAAACAATCTGGCGAGGCCAGTGTTCTCTGCCACCACTCCCATGCTGTCTCCCTAAGGCGCTTTCTCTAGTGAGTTTTTTAGGTGCTCAGACATAGACTCACAATTCCCTCCCTCCATCAATATGCTTGTTTTATATACTCGTCTTTCCTGGGAGATTCTGTTTACAGATTGGACTTGAAGAAAAGCTGATAAAACAAAAGTTTGAAAAATAAATTTTCTTAGCCAAATGGAAAGGCTGATCTTGCAGAAATTTCAGAAAAAGAATGGTTTGTAGAGGAGTCAGGAAGGCAGCTGGAAAATAGGCCAGCAGGTTAGATATATGAAAGGCCTGCTGTGTACAGACTGTGACATAGCCAGGATTTATTGAAGAAGAAGACACGAACTACAGTTTAATTGAATGTCTTGTACAATGTACGTAGAAAGAGATGAGAAGTGTAAAGCAAGTAGAAAAGAGTTGAAAGAGGTAAGGGTACAAGTTAATAATGTAAACGAATTGGACCTTGTGGATAAAATTCAACTCTCCTCTGAATTATTTTCAAACCTCAGCAGACAGTATCTTTACCATCATAATAAGTCATGCTTTGAAGATTTAGGGCTGACAGAAAAGTAGGACTTTATGCAGGCTAAGTGATGGTATAGGAGAATAGTTCAAGCAATGTTATTTAGATATGTAGCTTCCATTTGAAAGCTATGTATCTTCCATTTATTTATCTAGGTTTTAGAAATACTGTTAAATTTCTGAAGAGTTAGCAGGACTGATGTCTTGACCAGCTCTTTTGATGTGTACTTCTTAAATAGAGGTGATCCTTAGTCCCAATGATCAACAATCGGTATTGCCTTTTTGGTACTTCAACATTTTTCCCAAGCCACTGATAACATGACCTTGTCTTTTGAAGTGCTTTGGGATCGTTTATCACATACGGAAGTTCCTAACATGGGGGGAAATCATTGGCTTTTGGCTCTAGATTCTTTTCAGATTGAAATGGTCGCATAACTACTGCCTGTGATATTGAACTTGGAGTGAGATGAGACTACACACAAAACAGAACTGGGAAACTGGTTGTTTTAATATGCAAAGTCATTTAGTTGTTTTGTCCTTTTCAGCTGCTTAGACATCTCCCAAAGATTTCATCTTGCCCATTAAGAACTAAAATATAAATCTTACATTCTTGTGCCTCTATTGGATGGGCATTTAAGCACTCTTCTGGCTTGAATAGGTTTAGGCTCGTGCAAGTGCAGTCCGATATGTAGAGTTCTTGGCATTCTGCTCTCAGTATAATCTTTGTTAGCAATATATTTTGACTCTGTTCTGGTGAGCTAGAATTTAACCCACAATGTAACTCTGTCCCCTCAGAACTCAAGGGCCCTTGCCTTGGCTTTGTGACCTAACTCTGCTCTGTCTCACCTCTCAACCTTACTCCCCATATGCTGTAACTCTGCTTTATTAGAGATTTCGACTCCCTGTTTCTAGACTTGGCCTAAGTAACTTGACCCACATCCCATTAACCCCATAAATACCATTTTATGAGAAGGTCCATGCCCTAAGGCACCCTGCCTCCCATGGTTTCATTTACTCAGATTTCTCCCATTTAAAAGACCCAGGAAACACATGCCTCTGCTTCAGCTGTAGGGGCCAGCGCCCCTCTAAGCCCCCACAACTTTTACCTTAAGGTTTCCCCAGAGGAGCCCCTTCTCTTCCACAGGTTGACTAGGCTGCTGGATCTGCTGGCTGCGGAGGATGACTTGCCATCCCCTACATGCATGCGCACCACAGTAGATGTGGTGAAGGCGCTGCGCACATTTCTCTCCGGTTTGGCCAGGATGATGTACACCTTCGGCACAAACATGCAGCCTAGGGCCACTGTGGCACTGAGGCTGACCGAGAAACACATGGTGATGATTTTGTAGTTGCTGCCAAAGTAGATTGGTACAAAAGCTAGCCATATAATGCAGGTCGTGTACATTGTGAAGGCGATATACTTGGCCTCGTTGAAGTTAGCTGGAACATTTCTGGTCTTGAATGCATAGAAGGTGCAGCTCAAAATCAACAATCCATTGTATCCAAGTGGAGTGACAACTCCTAAGTTGGTGGTGTTACAGATCAGGTAGACTTCTCGAATGCTTGGGTAGTCATGCATTATGTCAGGAGGCTCCATTATAAAGAGGGCAACAATGATACCCAACTGGATGCATATGAGAATGAAAGCAATCACTAGCTGGGCACAGGCACTCATGAATCTGGGCTTTTTGGTACAGATCTTCTTCTTGCTGCCAGCCAGGATCCTTGCAATACGGTTGGTCTTTGTTACAAGGGCTGAGTAGCTCATGGCTGGGGACAGACCAATGCCAATTCTCTGAAGGTAGCAGTAAATCTGTTTGGGCTTTGCAATGAGGCAGAAGGTACATAAGTAGCCCAGGCAGATGCCAGCAAGGATAATGTAACAGAGTTCCCTGCTTGAGGACTTGACTACTGGTGTATCCCGGTAAATGATGAAGACTACAGTAACAAACAGGGTGGCTAGGAGGCCAAGGCAGGCAAACACCACAGCTGCAATGGGTTCAGGGTCACCCCATCGAAGATACTGTACTGGAATCAAATCACAACCTGCAGAGACACAAACACATATTGTCAAGGAGGAAGAGATGTTGACTTGGGTCACATATCCCTAAGTTACAAGCAGCTGTTTATGATCATTTCAGTTTGTTCCCCGTCTACTTTTCTAATTTCAGAATCTCATGCTACTCATTATTTTATGTATTCATTCAGAAAATTTTAATGATGATAATACTGAACACATACATGGTCTGTGCTAGGAACTATTCTAGGTTCTGAGAAGAAATAATGAAGAATGTTTCCTGGCCTCATAAAAATATCAATGGCCTTTTAAACAATTGTAACTGTGATAAGGTTTATGAAGAGTTATAATATGGGTTCTAAGCAGTCTCTGGAAGCAGCAAAGACCTCCTACAATAGGAATTAGCAAATAAATGTGTTGGTTTGATGGAGCTGGGAATTTCATGGGCTTGGCAAACTTACAGTTAAACTATGTTAACTGTAAGGAAGAGAGGCATGAAAGGAAGCCACTGTATGATAGTGCAACAAGTGGCCTAAGATGATGAGGCTGGGAGGTAGGCAGGAAGGGGCTCTTGGAGTTTAGAAAGTCCTAGATCAATAGGAAGTTATTCTGAGGATCTATGTAGAGCAATGACAGGATCAGGTGTGTGTGTGTGTGTGTGTGCGTGTGCATGTGTGTGTGTCTGTTTTAAACATTTCTTTGGTTGCTACGTGGGTTTTGGATGAGATAAAGGTGTGGACACATTTAAGACTTATTTTAGAGCCATATAGAGTGTTTGAATGGATGTGGGAGTGTGTGAAAAGTGAAAAAGGTCTGAAATATGACCAACACTAGTAAAGAAATTTCAGAGAATTTTGTGGTTTAGAAGTTTTAGAGGATTCTGTTAAAAAAAAAGGAGGATATTCATTTTTATAAGAAAACTGACCCCAAAGGCAAACAATTGGCATGCAAGGGAAGTGCACCACTCTCAAAATCATTCCGTACTTATGACATGCAGTTTTTAAATTATTTCTTGATTATATAGCAGAAAAACAGTGATAGAATACAGCATCATTTGGATTATCTGTCCTTTACAATTTTTTAGGACAGTGGTTCTCAAAGTTGGCTACACACTAGAATCACCAAGAATACACACACGCACACACATATAAAATCCTGAGACCTGGGTGTCCCATTGGTTGAGCTTCTGACTTAATTTGTCTGAGTGTTACCTGGGCATCAGAATTTTTTAACAATACTGTAAGTGCCTGTAATGTGCAACCAAAGTTGAGAACCATTGTTCTAGGAGGATCATTCTTGTCACTTAGACTTTTAAAGAAAATAGAATTGAGATAGCTTCACTGAGTAAGTAGGAAAGGAGGCAAGTAATCTGGAGCATTGGACATTTGAGGAATATAGCAGAAATGACTAATTTCATGTCAATATCTATTCTCCCCTTCATTCTCAGCAACAGACCTCTAATTTCATTTGCGATGGTAAAGGCATCAGTTACAATACTACATTTTGCGTCAATCATTGCTGCGAGATGTGGCATATGAGTAGTAGGTTTTAGCCAATAACATGTAAACAGAGGATTCCTAAAAGGAAAGTGACTCATGGTAGAAAGTAACATTTTTCCCTTATTTACTTTCTTCTTCTGCTGTCTGGCATATAAACCTGATGGCTAGAGCTCCAGCAGTTGTTTTGGACTTTAAGGTAACTTGAAGGACAGAACATGTGTTCTGGATTTGGAAGAGATAAATAGATGGGGCTCCACTCCCTGAGAACCATGGACCCCCCACTACCTGTGGACTATGTATATCCACATCTTCTTTGTTTAAGCTTCCTTTATTTATTTATTTTCTTGATCTATGCAGGGAAACTAAATCCTTATTGATAAGGAGTAAAGTTTCCTATTAACTTGTCCTATCCCATGATAAAGGGTGTTGCAGTCAGTGGCTTTGAATATCAATGGTTACTGGGAGGCAGGGGAGGCAACAACAGGTAATGACAGCAAGGAAGCATGTAGTTCTTTCAAAATATTCCTAAGGGTAGCTTCGTTGTGAAAAGGGAAGGGAAGGGAAGAAGGAAGGGAAAGAGAAGTGGAAGGGGAAGGGGAAAGGGAATGAAGGGGAAGGGGGAAGGAAGGAGAAGGGAAGGGGAAAGGGAGGGGAAGGGGAAGGGGAAGGGGAAATGGAAGGGAAGGGAACTCTTCCCCTTATTTCTGCCCTGCTGCTGCTTTGCTTTAAGATCTCACATTTCAGAAAGTACTGTTAGTACTACAATTAAAGTCATAATGGGTTTAATAGGAGTTATGAGCTAGCCTGGGATTCTCAGCACACTTTGCAAAATGTTTCTATGGGAAAATGTATTCTTACTCTAAATAATTGTGCATTTAATATCAAAACAAAGGGCTTTAAATTTTAAAAAATTGTGGATAGCTCAACTAAATACAACCAAATACAAAACAGTTGTGTTATATGACCTCATTAAATATAAAAATACATATCTCATTGCTAATTAATAAGCCTATATCCATATTTCTAGTTATCTACATTCCCATGTGCTTCCTATACAGTTGGAATTCAACCTCTGATACTTTAGTATGCCATAGAGTTTAGGCTTATATTTACAAGTTTTCTCCTTGGAAAGGCTATTTTACAAAAGAAAGTATTAATCATATATATACATATATATGTGTATATATATAAAAAATATATATTTTTTGAGACATAGCCTTGCTTTGTTGCCCAGGCTAGAGTGCAGTGGTGTGATCTCGGCTCACTGCAACCTCTGCCTCCTGAGTTCAGGTGATTCTTGTGCCTCAGCCGCCTGAGTAGCTGGGATCATAGGCACGCCCAGCTAATGTTTTTGTATTTTTAAGTAGAGACGGGGTTTCACCATGTTGGCCAGGCTGGTCGAACTCCTTGCCTTGAGTGACCCACCTGCTTTGGCCTCTCAAAGTGCTGGGATTACAGGCATGAATCACTGTGCCTATCCCATTCCTATCTTTATTATTTCATAATAGTTCATTTATAGCAATGATTTAACAATAAAATTTATTAAACATATAGAGGTCTGTTTCTACTGCTAGGTCATAAGCTACTAACGTCTATAGCAATTTACTTATATAAGAAATGTTATGTTTGTATATAGGGCGGGAATCTTTTAGGTAAAAAAGAATGAGCTGGAAAAAGTAGTTAAACACTTCAGTTTTACCCTATTTTTTCCTACTGTTCTGCTAAATCTTAATTGTTTTCATCTTAATGTAATTAGCAGTTTAACTTATAAATACTTTGCATAGAATAACATTTACTACTATTTTTATCAGATATATTTTTGAACTCTTCATGTTCAGCTTATTAACATCTGTGTGAAACTAAAGAAAACTCTAGATATATGTGTTAAAAATGTACATGAGGCTTGCCTCTAATGTGATGTAATTATTTTCACAAATTTATCAGAATTTATATATTTAAATGAATGTTTCTTTTATTTAATGTAAACCATTTAGAAAGTCTTACATTTAGTTTGATGCCGCCATTGCAAAAAAATGCTGTTGTAACTATTTTCTAAGAATAGCAAATTGGACTCTGATTAAAGGGTTATAATCACTGAATCTTAGGATTGAATAAGATCTTAGGGTTTCCAAAAAATGGATGTGTATCACAATCACTTGGGAAGCATACAAAACTATAACTCCTGAGTCTAAACTCAGAAGATTTTGAGTCAGTACATTGTGGTGGGGCAAAGGAAACTTATTTTGAATAAGCAACTTCAGTGATGCTCTATTAGTCTTTGGTGCTTGGTTTGCAATTCAACCTTAGAGATTATCAAGCCAAATTCTTACCCATTGTGCAAATGCTTTATATGATAACTCCAAGACGTAATCATCCTAACTTTACTTAAGGCTTTTTATAAAGTATATCGTCTCAAGGGTAGGACAGGTGGTAGCGGTGGGGAGATAGATTGAAAAGGCAGGAAGTTGTGATGGCAAGTGGAGACTGGAAATGAAGAAATCAGTCAGAAGACTATCACAAGGAGACAGGGATGATAAAGGCAAAAACTAAGTCACTGTACTAGAGAAAACAATTAGTTGGTAAAGACATTTCAGAACTGGAATTGAAAGAAATTATGAAGAAGATAGAAGAATCAAGAAGAAAGGCTTTGTAGCTGATAGCAGTACTGTTAACTAAGATGAGGTCTTAGGAAGCAAAGGGTCACATTTCATGGGAATGATATCTAGTTCCAGTTTGAGCATGCTGTTTGTGCTGAGTCTGACCTAGTGAGCTTTGAAAAGCTATCAGTGTGGAAGTTACAGCTTTAGGAATCATCTGTTTATAAAAGCTGAAAATAAGAGACATGGAAATAAACACAATCGATGAAGAAATTCTTAGATGTGGATGAGAGCGGAGCCTAGCAGTCTGGTGTAACACCAATACTAAGGAATGAGCGAGGGAGATAATATTGTCAGGGAAGATGTAACATCAGACAGAAGGAAGGAAGTGTATCAGAAGCCAAAGGAAAGTGTTAAGTGGATGGCCCACCACAGTCCCCTCTAACAATATCAGTTCTGTTTTACTTTTTAAAATTCTTATCCAAATAGCTTGCACAAAGCTTCACGTTTCAGGTTCACAGGTGTCTCTTCTGATATTAGATAATTATATGTTTTTTTTCCTTCACTAGTATTAGATTTATTTCTTTTGAATAAGGAATGTTGTACTTTCTAACATGAAACAATATCTACCAAATCTCAGAATCTTGGAATAATGCTAACCTTATTATGAAATAAATTTAAATTCTCAGTGATAACTACCCCTACTATGTGCACTGTTGTACAAATATCTGTGTATTTATTGTTCCTAACTTCCTTATTTTCTTCTAATCACTGGGCATTTTTTCCATCAATGGTTTTATTTTTTATCCTTGTTTCAACCTTACTGTAATGGCAAATTACTGGAAGTGTATCTAGAGGATACCTAAGAGTCTAAAGTGCATATAATGTATAGTTTTATTACGAGTTTAATCAATTTAGCATATTTATTATATTTTAAATTAAATAATCTTGATCATGTGAGTGAAATTCCTTCCTAACAAGCATATTGCAGTTTCTCTGGTTCTCAGAAAATGCACAATATTTTATTATTTTCTAGAAATGCAGTTGAAACATGGATTAGAAAATTGCGGTCCATTTTCTGATAACATCTATTTAGGTAGCTATTCACTTTTCATTGTTCTTCCCTTTTATACTTGATTCATAAGTCTGTGGTTCTCTTGTATAATCCATCGTTTCATAGTTTGAACTGACATACATTGAAAATACAAGTTTTTCTTTTTTTAAAGAGGGAAAGTGAGCTGCCAAAACTATATTGTCCACATTCATTCTATTACTTCACTAATGTGTTTCCCATAAGTCTAATAGCAGAATGGATGATCTACTGATTTTCTGGACCCCTAAAAATGATGTGACTGCTCATTTGCAGCTGTTACTCATGCTTAGTGTTTGGTTGTTAGTTTTGCAGTATTAATATTCCTGTAGTTACTAGTTTCTAGACTGCTACATTATTCAAACCCTGTTCCCAGTGTTTCTTCAGGGAGGGATGCCTGATGTTCTGTAAGTTGGGCTCAGCAGGAGCTCCTTACCAAGCTCCTACATTCCTGTATATTTTGGATAAAAGAAATTGCTACTTAGAATCTCTGAGAATAAGATGTATGTGCCCTCAGCTGCTGGTTAGGTCATTTCAGGCATATAATGAGAGGGAAGATATAAGATAGATTATAAAAAACGGATCTATTAGAACTAATACGGGGATACAGAACTGACAAGGGGCTGTTGTGGGTTTCCCCTTTGATATGCGAGCATAGATCTGCCCAGAGTACAAGGTGTTAACTGGTAACTAACAATATCATGCTTGCTTTCCATCTGTTTAACCAATACGTCATCTTTTTGCCTTTCCTTCTTTCTTTACCTCTCTGGATTTGGATCTCATGGATGTTGAACCGGGATCGCAGGGTGATACAGAATCAGAATTCTTTCTGTAGTGTTCATATCCCTGATCCTTTAATATTTTTTTCTTTACTTAGCCTGAGCTAAGGTTTTTCATCACTTCCATAATTCAGAGAATTTGAAGTGATGGGTGTCTGTGTGTAACGTGAGACATTGAGGAAACTCATTTCTCTCTGTAGCACTTACTGTATTTATAATCCATTTTGTGGTAGGGGGAGTTTGATTGATTATATCATTAAAGTCTGTCTTCTCTACTTGACTAGAAGCACCCTGATGATAGGGAGTTTGTCTCTTTTGCACACAAATGGGTCCTCAGTAGTGAGCATAGTGCCTCACTCATGTGGTTAATACAGCAATTTATAAATTAATATATTTTCTATACAATTAAATACAGAATTCTAATTCTAGGGCATGGATAAGTCATTCTCAAAAAATGTTTGTGTTGCCTTTAGAAGTCCCAAGTCACAGAACTATTATGTACTGTTTTAGACAGAAGTCTAAAATCAGTTCACTACACCTGAATTTGAGTCTAGTTTCTGGAACCCAAAGAGGGCAAAACTAGATAAGCAGCTCAAAATCTTACTTCCACCTAGGGATGTGACATGTTTCATGTTAGAAATATTCCTTGTGGGCAGGTGTGGTGGCTCACACCTGTAATCCCAGCACTTTGGGAGGCTGAGGCAGGCGGATCACAAGGTCAGAAGTTCAAGACAAGCCTGGCCAATATGGTGAAACTCCATCTCTACTAAAAATACAAAAATTAGCCGGGCATGGTGGCAGGTGCCTGTAGTCCCAGCTTCTTGGGAGACTGAGGCAGGAGAATCACTTGAACCCGGGAGATGGAGGTTGCAGTGAGTCGAGATCGCACCACTGCACTCCAGCCTGGGTGACAGAGTGAGACTCCATCTCAGAGAAAAAGAAATATTCCTCGTGCTGACTAGTCATTTGGGACATTTTTAATGACTGATTGATTAATCTAAATTTTGAGTAATTCATTGGATCTGGGAAGTATGTATAGAGGAAAGAATGAGACAGTAACCAGTAAAGTCATTCTTTAAAAAGTGCCATCCAACTATTAAGGTTAGATAGATGTACTTTTCTTAAGAAGGTTGTTAATCATAACTTTTGTTTTTCTTTTTTTTTTTTTTTTTTTTTTTAGTTTAGGATAGGAAAAAAATAGAAAAGTTCCCAAGTTTTCTTCAAGGAAGGCATATTCTATAGTTGATTGATTTTTACCATTACCTTAGCATGAAACAAAACATGGCATGATCGCTTTCTCCAATAAAAATATAGTCTTTATCCAAGGTGTTAGGCAAGTTTTATTGGTAACTGCCCCAATAGGAAGCTGCCGTATTCCTCTTTATGTCAGTATCAAAAAACAGAAAACAAACAAACAAACAAAAAAACAAAAAAAAAAAAAACCGAAAGAGACTGACATTTATTGAATGCTTACTATGTGTCAGGTGCTATCCCAGAAATTTCATGTAATCTTCACTATAAAAAATGAGGTAAATATCATTATTTCTATTCTTCAGAGGGAGCAATATGAAGTTTAATTAGATATGTTAACTTTCTGGGACTGAGATTAAAACTCTGTGGTTATCTACTAACTTGTTTAGTTAATTTATTAATTTTATCTTTGCTACATCAGGGGAGGCAACTTGGTCAATTACTCCTCTGAAAGAAGTCCTGAGTCTATTTAGTAGGAAACAGAATCATGATTAATTAACAATGTCTACAGGGGCAAGGTGGGGCTAGTGGTGGCATAAATATTTGATAGCTTTATCTTAACATAAATCCATTCTTCCTCTTGAGAAATCTCATTGGTTCAAACCCTTCAGCAAGATTTTCATTCTGGGCTATGTGTCCTGAGAGTTGCTGGCCAGAGACACTGATTGATCAGTTGTTTTTCTTGGGTTCCTAAAGTTTTCTAAGCATAGAACATGTTGTGAATGATCATTCATGGGACATTCCCAACTTTGCTACAGAGTAGACTCATAGCCATCCATTTGTCACTGGACCTAGCCTATTCCCCATCCTTCAAGGTTTATTATACATTTCGTTTTAGATTCCCGTAATAGAATTCCTTCACAGAGCTGAAAATTCAGAGTTATAGTTTTTATTTCTGTTTTTTTTTATTGGTTATATTTTATAGGGGAATTTGAAATTGTGTGCAAAGATTTCTTTTATAATTAAGACATAAAGAATGATTTAATAGTACTGCAGAGTACTAAAGGGAAATGTGATCACAGATGCACATTTGTAGGGAATAGCTTTGAAAAATATGACTTCCGGTCATACCGCACATGAATAAGAATGGAAAAACACAGCATATGAATTTAAATAATAAACTGTGCTAACTGGAACAATTCCCTCTCTTTCTACTTTTCTCCTGTCCCTTTTCACTAGCTAACTTCTCCTTATTCTTCTATTTTCCACATTCTCTTTATTTTATTTTTATTTTTATTTTTATTTTTTTTGAGACGGAGTCTCGCTCTGTCGCCCAGGCTGGAGTGCAGTGGCCGGATCTCAGCTCACTGCAAGCTCCGCCTCCCAGGTCTACGCCATTCTCCTGCCTCAGCCTCCCGAGTAGCTGGGACTACAGGCGCCCGCCACCTCGCCCGGCTAGTTTTTTGTATTTTTTTAGTAGAGACGGGGTTTCACCGTGTTAGCCAGGCTAGTCTCGATCTCCTGACCTCGTGATCCGCCCGTCTCGGCCTCCCAAAGTGCTGGGATTACAGGCTTGAGCCACCGCGCCCGGCCACATTCTCTTTAATGATTACGACTTTTCTGATTCCCTGAGCCTGACTGACAGGTTCCTTTCATGTGGTCAAACAGCTCCCTGGGCCTGTACCCCTCATAGCACTTGCATTCATACTAATTGTGTATTAGTATTGTCTCTTTGACATGGTAGATTGAGCAATTTGAGAGCAGAAGACTGTTTCTTTGCTTATTGTTGTATTTCTAGTGCTAGTCCTAGTACCTGGCACACAATAGGCAGTTAAATAAGTTGAATGAATGAACGCATGATTAACAAAGAAGAGGGCAAGTAAAGAATAAGGAGACATGCACTTCATTTTCAGTTTGCACACAAATATTTCCTATTAATACGAGCCTTTTACTCTGTGTCTCAAGTTTTTCATACATGAAATGAAAATAACACAGACTTCTCTTATCTATTATTAAGGTTTTAATCTGGAGAAACCCTTGTAGAAGAATTCACAGATGAGAAATTAAAGACGAATGACCTGAAAAAGGTCAGTGAAACGATTTCTTAGGAATAAATTTATAAAATGCTTACAGTTGTTTTTGTATTTTATTGAAATAAAATACTAAACTCATCATTTTAAAACCTATAGAGTATCAGTGGAATTTTACACACGTAATAGGAGCTATAATTTGGGTTTTACGATTCATTTCTATTTACCTTTGCTAGCTTGCCAGACCCTTGTCAAGATCCCTTTCCTGCAGTTTTAATCAGACTCATAAAATTGCTTATTTTGCAAATAAGCTGCATACTAAAAAGCACTTTCCTCCTGTAGTTGGTCTTCCATCCAAATGTTCAATAGCTTTCTGATTTTATGATTCAGAATTTTGCAACCACTCTCCAGGCCCCACTATATTCCTTCTGTGTTCTCATATACCCTTGATTTTCGTTTCCTTTGAGGCATACTAGGACTGTTCTAAGACCTCAAATTACATTACCTTTCCTAAGGAAGTCTGCAAAATTGTATGCATATTCTGCCACAGATTTTAACTCCCCTTTCTCTTCCCAAGCCTATTTGTTCCTAAATTTTCAGTATCATAATATTGTAAGTATTCTCCAATTGAGCTATGGGCATACATTTAACTAACTCAAATGTTCATGTTTATTACAGAAAGGAAATATGGGGACAAAGTGCACACATGTAAGAAAAGTGTACAAGGGGAAAGATTTATGCCTCATCCCACCCATTAAAGAGATCGAACATTGTTCACACAGCACAGCTACATTTCTCTCTTGAGCACCTACACCATTCATAGCACTTGGTCCACACTATGGTGATAGAAAGGTAATTGTTTGTTCCTTTAAAATAACGTATTCACCAAATGCTCAGGCTCTGTGACTTTACTCTGCCAGGCATTGTGTTGAACACTTTATTCTTATTACCTTCTTTAATACCTACAAGGTTCTCATGAGATAGGGACCATTATTTCATCTATTTTCAGTTAAGGAAACTATTTTCCACTGGAACTAAAGAGATTTGAAAGGAGCCATAGAAAGAGAAACACAGACATAGAGAAAAGCAGAAGAAATGTAAAGGAAACAGCCAAAATCAAAAATCAGATATGCAGAGGAAAAAAAGCTACAGCATAGTAATGTATCACAAGAGAATTACAATGTCTTTAGGAATTGTTGCTGATAGTTCAGATGGGAAATCAGCAAAAGCTCTAGGAGGGAAGTGATAATACCTATCTGCCTACATCTCAAGGATTAGTGTGAGGACCATATAAAATAACTTGAACAGTGGCATAATAATTATGAAGTGAGAGAAAGAGGAAATGGGGAAGTGTATACACAAAACGGTGTGACTGAGCATCTGTTAAAGTGCCTATCTGTTTTATTAGATTATCCTATATTATTCTGGAGAAAAGCCAGGCTATTTTCTCTTTCTAGCTTGTTTAGGTATATATTGCCCCAAGTAAATGGTATTCTGTTGTCTTAAATTGTAAGTACAAGGCAGCCCATAATGCTTTGAATTTTTCATCACTTCAATTAATGTGATTTTTAAGAGGTGTCAAGATAGGAATTTATCTGCTTCATTTTACTCATATAATATATCAATGCTTTATGAAGCATTTTTCCAAGTAGGTTAGATAATGCAGTAGTTAGCACTGTATCATGTTTTATGTTCTAAGGGGAAAATGTGATAACTTATTTTGGGTAAGCTACATTGACCAAAAACTGAAATCAACGAAACCACATTATTGTCTTCAGTCTGGCCATATCAGAATGGTTTTTGACCACAATGCCATTGTTTTGGTCAGACCACAAATTTATCATTGTAAAGAAGAACATGGTGAACATTTTTCATTGAGTGGTTTCTGGCAAGATGGAAACTGGTTTATGTACTTTTCTGGGACCTGTTTTGATAAGTTCCATTAAGAGAGAGGCTTTCAGCACTTTTTTTCTTCTTTAGTCAGTGGCGTTTACAAGTTTAAATACACTGTCTTTTTGACTTATCTTGTAGGAAAAAACATTATTAATTATTAGAAGTTAATGAACATTGAGAAATTGGAAGAGTAAGAAGGCATTTTAGAATTTATCAATGTGTAAGCCCTGGCGTCTCATTTTAAAAGAACCAAAACACAACATTGTTGTTTTTAGTGTTAACTGAAACAACTTTATCAAGCTTATTGTTTGAAAACAAAAACAGTGCACACAATTTTTCACTGCAATTTAGAGATCCTGTTAGAAAGAATCCAGTGATTCACAGTCACTTCCATATTTCCTGCAGCAGCATCTCAAGGAAAAAGTACTAGTTTTACAGAAAGATGGAACAGGGTCTGAGCCTTACTCTGCTACTTAGTGAGTGATCATGAGCACAGACATTTTCTATTTTCAAACTCAGTTTTCTGTAAAATGGAAATCATGATTCCAACCTTTTTTAAAGTTTATTTTTATTATTTTAATTTTTATGGGTAGCTAGTAGGGATCCTAACCTTTTTGAGGTGTCAGGAGGATTAGGTGATATAACACAAACTTCCTATACTGATAGGTGACAGGTACTCAATACATGGGGGATTTCTTTCCTTTCTTCCATCCTGTATTCATTTCTTTAGTGAATATTCATTGAATATCTACTATGTTTTAGGAGCTTTGTATTATCAAATGAGGAAAATATACAAAAGTTACTGTATTTTGGCTTATATCCTAGCTGAAGGATCAACAGTATATGTTCAGCAAAAATACATTAGTACATAAACAATATAAAATAGTATGAGGTGATATAGAAGGTAGAGAAAAGAAGAGGTATAACTGAATACGAGGGGTGTTAGTTTGTAGTATTAAACAGGTTGCTCAGGGTAGACATTTGAGCAAGGACTTGAGGAAGGAAAGAGTAATAGTCCTGTGGTTATCTGCAGTGAAGCCTTCCAGGCAGATAACTGCTAGGGAAATTACCCTGGGATGAGAGCCTTTCTGATCTTTAAATGGAAGAACAAAAGGACCAATGTGTTGGGAGGAAGGACCAGATGAAGTGAAGGGAAAAGTAGGTCAGACACATAACAAAGGACCAGGTCATACAAAACAGGAATTTGTAAGTACTTTGGCTTTTACTTTGAATGAAATGGGAAATCAGTGTAGAGTCTTATACAATGGAGTAACATGACCTGGCTTATTTTCTAAAAAGATATCTCTGCCTGGAATGTAGAGGAGAGACTGTAAGTAGGGGCAAAGGTAGAATCAAGGAGAAAAGTTAGGAGGTTATTTCAGCAGGAAGATGATTAATGATGATTGTTAGGCACAGTTACTGGAGGTAGTGATAAGTGGTGGAATTTGCGATATGAAGGAGGAGCCAATGGGATTTCTTTACTGACTAAAGGATGTGCAAGACGTCAACAGATTAACTCCAAAGTTATTGGTCTTCCCTAATGAAAGAATGTGTTTATCATCAGATGAAATGTAATAGTAAGGATAAAGCAGCCTGGGAGATCAAGAAGGTAAAGACCTGGATTTGAGTGATGGAAGTGTAGAATTTAAGATATCTATTAGATATTCAAATCAATATGTCAAGTAGGCAATGGAATATTTAAGTCTGGAGATTAGGTGAGAGATCTGGACAAGATACTTAACGTCAAAATGTTTATTGTATAGATGATATTTAATGGCATGAATAAAACTGTATGTGATCACCAATGAAGCAAGTGTAGACAGAAAAGAGGATCAAGACTGAGCTCTGGAGTACTCCAACACAATAGCCTTCATTTTATTTAAAACACATAAATGTAAAAATATCAGTGGCAATGGATGCTAGATTCTTTTTGGGAAGGTTAATTTTTTTATTTTTAATTTTGCCAGTGGAGGAAAATATCAAAAGTGTATAATGAAGTGATCAGTGAAACTAGAAACCTTTTTTATCAGGGACAATGATAAGATAAAAAAACAAATGGCAGGTGCCGTTTAGTGTTGTCACAGCTTATGGCTTTCTGGGATTTCCAAGTCACCATTAAACTTCTATAATTTATTCATTTAGAATCAGAAGGGCTAATAAACTAATCTAAGTGAAGTTAAAAGAGATGTTTATAACAGTAAGCTTAGTTCAACAAATAAAAATTGCCTACTCTCTGCCATTCATTGGGCTAGACAGTCATTGACTTAAAAGGATCTTACTTTCAAATGTAGAAGACACTTAATAAACACATGTTAGGCTGGGCGCAGTGGCTCACGCTTGTAATCCCAGCACTTTGGGAGGCCGAGGTGGCCTAATATGGTGAAACCCCGTCTCTATTAAAAATACAAAAAATTAAAGGCCGGGCGCGGTGGCTCAAGCCTGTAATCCCAGCACTTTGGGAGGCCGAGACGGGTGGATCACAAGGTCAGGAGATCGAGACCATCCCGGCTAACACGGTGAAACCCCGTCTCTACTAAAAAATACAAAAAGCTAGCCGGGCGATGTGACGGGCGCCTGTAGTCCCAGCTACTCGAGAGGCTGAGGCAGGAGAATGGCGTGAACCCGGGAGGCGGAGCTTGCAGTGAGCGGAGATCCGGCCACAGCACTCCAGCCTGGGAGACAGAGCGAGACTCTGTCTCAAAAAAAAAAAAAAAAAAAAAAAAAAAAAAAAAAAAAAAAAAAAAAAAGAAAAAAAAATACAAAAAATTAGCTGGCGTGGTGGCAGTCGCCTGTAGTCACAGCCACTTGGGAGGCTGAGGCTGGAGAATTGTTTCAACCTGGGAGGTGGAGATTGCAGTGAGCTGAGACTGCGCCACTGCACTCCAGCCTGGGTGACAGAGCAAGACTCTGTCTCAATAAATAAATCAATAAATTTAAATAAATAAACACAGGTTAAAACTTTCCCCAATTTTTTTTGTTCATTCATTCTTAAACCAATCCATCTATCTCTCTATTCATTTTTCATTACTATATTTTAACAACTTTATTAACAGTGGAGTGATAATAGTATTCTTGAACAGTTAATGGGCACTAAACTATTTGTATGCTGTAAGATTGCTCTAATAATCTTATGAACTAGTTACTACTGTTATCTCGATTTTATGGAAGAGAAAGCTGACACTCACAGATAAAAATTTCCGTGCTTTAAGTCGCACAATGAGTCACTGGTGGAGTGTGAATTTGAACATGGGCATGTTTGACTCCAATACTTTTTGATTTAAACCACTACACTCTTAGAAGAAAATAAAGATGAATTGTTGCAGATTGGTATTGTATGCAGGCCAAATTCTCAGCTGTACTTTGTTACACTACATTTGCCATAAATTCGACTTCCTTAGATTGTACTGTTGAGTGTGTAATGTAGTGAACTTATCTAGGGAAACCTAAAAAGTGCTTAGAGACCTGGGAATTCTATTGTTAAACAAAACAGTCACTTTCTTTTACATCTGATCACCATTATGTTTAGTATTTAGGAAAGGTTAGTTCCCATAATAGAGGCTTTGATGAAAAAGCGACCGTGAAATGGTGGTGTACTTGCTCTGAATATTATATTGGAAAAAGTATTTTGAGACACACACACATTCCTTAGATTTGACATGTATCATTCCTTATGGTCTTTTTTTCTGCCTGAAAATTCATTTCGGTTTTACCTGGTTAGCATCTTGTTTTCACATACATAAATTCCCTTTCCACCCAGAAGCTACCTCTGAACTTCCAAGACCCGGTTAATTTCCTCTCATCAACATTTACTCCATCCTAGCACTTTCTTTCCTTCCTTCATTCATTTCCGCATTTCCTCCCCTGTCTTTTATTCCTTCATTATACAAACATTAAATTGATTCCTATGCTATGGCAGGGATACTTAATATACTGAAATTGCCTCTTTATTTTGCATGTGTCTCTGGTCTAGGCTCTGGGATACTTGAGAGTAGGAACTGGGGCTCGATCACTACTGTGTGCCCAGTACCGGATCTAGTGCTATGTTTGGCACCTAGTTGGAACTCAAATATTTGCTAATGAATAATTTCATCCTTTTTGCCACCACTGCATTTGGTATGTGGTTTAATTATTGTATGTATTATATGTATAATTTAATGCAATTATTTAAGGTTAGGTATCTTCCATTTATATTTGTATCATCAGAACTTAGCACAGTGTTAAAAAAAAAAAGAGTAGGAACTTGATAAAATATCTTTTGCTGAATGAATTATGAATGATAGATAGCCAGCTGTATAGTATATGCTCCTGTTCAGATTACTGTCTAACCTAGAAACCAAGAAGCTAGATAGCAGAATTCTGAAAGCTTATTCCAGTTTCAATTAACAAGAACTATTTATTACAATTGTAATAATAAACTAAACTTGTTTCTCATCTAAACTCATAAGAAATTTCCCCTAAAGAATCAGAAACAAATAATATTTAATTCCCTCCTTTCCTCATCTAAGTTTAATAGTCAAATAGCCAGCACATTTTAAGCACATTTGGAATAAAAAATATTAGAGCAGCCTGGAGATAATTAACATGTGACCAACTTGAAGCTGATTTTTTTTCCCTTCTATAATTTTCTGAAAATACGGGGCTCTAAAATGTGATTGTGGAGGGAGACAGGTAGTATAGCATAAAAATCCCAGAATCATAGCACCTGGGATTTCTTTTCCACCAATTTTGTGATCTTGTCCATGTATAGAATGTTCCTGAGTTTTGTTTCATTCAACTGTAGAATAATAATATCTACCTTAAAGGATTCAAAAAGATAACGCTTAAGATAGTTATAATAATTGGAAATGAAAAGTAATCCTCCCCATGTTTTTATTTAATGTGCTTATTTATTAAAAGGTTAAAAAAAAAAGTCCCAAGAAAAGTAGGACAAGTTGAGGAATACAAATGAAATGCACATTTGTAAAAAGAGAGCAATTCAAATGCAGGAGTTATAAAACCTGCCAGTGGTTTCACCTCTTGGAGTTCATCCTCTGCTCCCTTCTTTATTCTCACCAACATCTCTTTGTGTAACTCTGTGGCTTTTTTCCTCTTAAGTGAAGAGACAAATGTTCCAACCTCCAAAGCAATTAGGTAACTCGGGGAACCAAAGGAACTTCCTAGAGAATGTCCCTATTGACATTAAGCTGTTGACACGTATTGCCTTGGAAGGAATAAAATGGAAGCGTTTTACAGCTTTGAACTTACGTAAGATATATTTCTTTTATGATTGAAAAGCAGGAGATAATGCTAACTTCCTGTCATAAGGCTTCCCACCTGGTTACTTCTTGAAAGACACAATATTTTTGCTCTTTCCTTTTACTTAGTTTATTGGAAGGTTGGCAGCATCTGGTAAGTCCCACCTGGAAGTGTTTCTGTGGCTTTGGACTGGGGACCTAAGATCTTTAGAGCTCTTACTACTTATATCTCCTCCTAAATTCTTTGATAAAAAACAAATTAAAGATTCTTTCTAGGACAATTTTTGCAGATATGTGGCAGGGAATGGTGTCCCAGAAAAAGCGTCTTGGCAAAGGCTTTTTAGATAATTCTCTGAATGTCTAGCTCAAATTGTTGCCTTTCACTACTTTTTCTCCTTTCTTTCTCAAACCAGACCACACTTTTCTCAGAGAACTAATTACCTTGTTCTATTGATTTTAATTCCTAATCAAATCTTTGTTGCTTTTGATTCACACTACATTGTCCTTATCCAAACCACTGGTAGATTCACATTGATTTTTGCAAAATTTCCTTACTCTTATCCTCTTTTTACAATTCCCAACTTAGTCTTATGTTTTAAAATCTTATATTTTAGTGTTAAATATTTGAATAGCTCAAATAGTATGGAATCATTTAAATTATAAAATTTTTAAATATGCTGAGAAAAGTATAAATGGTATGGAACAAATAAAGTCTATATTTAAAAAGTTAATATTTTGTCATATATGTTTCAAATTATACACACACACACACACACACACACACACAAGCTATAATTAAAACCTGTTTTGTAACTCCCATCTAACTCCCTTTCTTCTCTTACCAGATGATACTGCTATTCTGAAATCTGTATCCTTCCTTTTCATGTTTTTATACAATATCTACTCTTCACATTGTGACTATGTAAATAATATTATAAAGCACTCCATCATGATTGCATTTTCTTTTCTTTTCTTTTCTTTTTTCTGAGATGGAGTCTCGCTCTGTCGCCCAGTCTGGAGTGCAGTAGTGTGATCTCCACTCACTGCAACCTCTGCCTCCCAGGTTTCCCAGCTTCAAGCGATTCTCCTGCCGCAGCCACCTGAGTAGCTGGGATTACAGGCGTGCACCACCGTGGCTGGCTAATTTTTTGTATTTTAAGTAGAGACAAGGTTTTGCCATGTTGGCCAGGATGGTCTCAAACTCCTGACCTCAGGTAATCCACCCAATGCAGCCTCCCAAAGTGTTGGGATTATAGGCATGAACCACGGCACCCAGCACAGTTTCCTTCATATTTAATTTTTGAATATTCCTGGAGATAATCACCTTGCTTAAAACTATTCTCTCCACTGGAATGTAAACATCATAAGACCAGATAGTTTTATCAGTTTTGTTCATAGAAATATTTTCAGCATTTAGAACATTGCCTGAGATGGGGTTCACAACACTCAGCTCCAAAATATGGCACTTTGGCATACTGAATATTTTAAGCTGAAGGAGTTTGAGAAACAGCAGGTGTGGAAAGACTTTATGTCCTTCTCACATCCTACACCCCTGAGGCAGGTCATAAGACCCTCACATGAGAGGTGCCCTCCTTAGACCTGGAGCAAAGGAGCATCCTTATCTCAGAGGAATCTGAAGGAACAGGCCTTGCTAAGTTTACCTGAGTTTACTCATGCCCTTTGTCCTATCTCCTTTCTCTACAACTCTTCATTTTACATCAAACCTAGCACAGAAACAGCCGGGTTTAACTGCTTCTTCAGGTCCTTATGAAGGCTCCAGTGTTACATAAAACTTGTATTAAATAAATACGTATGCTTTTCTTTTGTTAATCTGTCTTTAGTTACAGGGGCCCCAGCCAATGAACCTAAGACGGGTAGAGGGAAATATATATATTTCCTCCCCTGCACCTGGAACAGTGAAAATGCTGGATATACATTTATTGAATGAATGACTAGATAACTGAATGGATGAATAAATGTTTTACAATTTCCCTTAAGATAAACTTTAAAATATTTACCATAGTTTACAAGGCTCTCCAAAAAGTGGCCTTTGCTTTCTTGTCTCATTTCTCCCTTATAGTGTCAGTTCCATTTTAGTTCCTATGTTCTGTGTCCACAACACTCTTCTCTTTCATTTTAGTTTGGCCAGCTCCCATCATTACTCCAATTTTTGCACTCCCACAATTCATTGAAGAGGCAATTTTAAATATCACCTAAGTTAGCTTTTACTCTTATGGGCTCTCACACCATTCTGGTCTTCTCTGTTGTCAATACTCAGTATCTTATTATTATTACTTGTCAATATTTGGGAAAATAATCTCCATGAGGGGAGGGATCCTCTTTATCCTATTCACTGCTAGCATCGGTACCTGTTAATTATAAGACAAAGAATAACTGCTTGCTGTCCTCAATGAAAATAAGTTGAATTGGGGACATGGCCTATGTTCTGACCTCATCCTCCATTTATTTCTCATTTCTTTCATGTCTTCTTGGTTTTCATACCAGATTGTCTTTATTTCTCTACCTAATTCCTGGTTACTGGTTCCTAAGAATTTATGACTGCTATTGAGAATATGGCTGACTTACAACATTTTAATGACTTTATTGATGATGATACATTCTCATAATACTCACCGCTCTGCATACATGTTTACACACACACACACACACACACACTCACATGTATTTATGTGTTAAAAAAGGAACTTGTAATCCTACCACCTGTAAACATCTTAACATTAGGTAGCCTTCATTTAGGATATTTTTTTATGAAAAAAATATATACACATACAAATAGTATATGGCTAAAAATATAGGTAGACATTAATGTCAGTTGATTGCTACTTTGTTTTCTGAACAATTGTTTAATTCCAGGTGGGCTCAGATTTCTTAGCCATGTTAATAATCTTACGGGAGATCCCTTAGCCATGCTAATAATCTTATAGGATTATGTTGGCATAAAATGAAATAACATTTCCAAGATGCTGCAAACAGTTCCTGTCACATAGAAAGCATTATATATGTACTGATTGTTATTATCACAATGAAGGCACTGACCCAAAGGTAACTTGAGCTGTCACATTCTAGGTTGAAGTAAGGTAACTATAAGCCAAGTGCATAGAAGAAAGGCTTGCAGTGTTTCCTAAAGCTAGCCCCGAGCTTTTCTGTGTCAGGCTTTGGAATAGCTGAAGCCATCAGGACATTCTAGCTAGCAATTCCGAGTGATGTGTTACTTTGAATCAGAGTCACTGAGGTGGGCTTGCACACAGCTATAGGCTCTTTGGAAAAGTGCTGCAGATTCCAGTTAAAGGTTAAACTTCACATAATATCAACGCAAAGACTTTTCTAGGTTTGGCATTTGTCCCCCACCCAGACCCCCACCAACACATACACACACTCACATGTATGCATCTAGCCAGAGACAAATCATTTTATTCTTCTGTTTGAAAACTTCCACTAGCCCCACACTGTCTATAGGATAAATTCCAAACTTGTTAAAGGCTTTACTCACAGGCTGGCCTTAATACCTACTTTAATCTTCATTTGTAACACTCTCCATCATTTTCCTGGAGGTTGACACATATTTACTGAAAGCTTACTCTAGGTCAGGCATTGTATTAGGTGCTGAGATTACAAATATGTTTAAGAGACAGCTATGTCCATGAGAGACTAACATTTCAGTAGGAGTGGAGATATATATACGGATCATTAAAATCTAGGTTGCAAAGTGATTTAAAGGGGGAAGCAGAATTTGTTAGGAAACTTAGCAGTCTACGTATATCAAAGAAGGCTTCATAGAGAAAATAACACCTGAGCAGAGTAAGGGAGGGTAAGTGGGAGTTACTCGAGTAAAGAAAGAGGGGTAAGCATATTCCAGGTAGAGAAGACTATATATATATATATATATATATACAGATAGGGAGGAATAAAATAGCATTCTCTGCGGATGAGAATTATGAGCAGTCTTTGACAACAGAATATAAAATGAAAGATGGAAAGCAGTGGTGATTGAAACTAGAAAGATCATAGGAGGCTAGGAAAGAGAGGACATTTTGTATGTCATGTTGAAAGCTTGGAATATACCATACAGAGTTATAAAACCAGTGGTAAGTTTTGAGTGATGGGATTCAGGACACACTACCCCAAAGTATGGCACCTTGGCATTTGAGAAAACAGCAGAAACAGGAAGGTAACTCTCACCTTCCCCCCAAAGTTCTCTCCTGAAGCAGGCCATAAAACTCTCATTTGACAGGTGCTCTCTCTGTACCCAGAGGAAGTGAACATCTGTATATCTCTAAAAATGCAAGGTCACTGACAGCAATCTGAACAAACAGGAATAGTTGAGTTCTCCCCAGCTAACTATCATTAGATCATGCTTTTATAATCCAATCATACTCCCCAATGACTTACCACTTCTCTTTCAAACCTAGCATAAAAATACACAAGTTTTCCTGTTTCTTTGTTTTCCCTTCCCTATGTAAAACTTATATGAAATAAATGTATGTGTTTTTCTCTTGTTAGTTTGTCTTGTTCCAAGGACTTCATCCATAAACCTAGGCTGGGAAGAAAAGATAATTACTTTCTCCTATACCAGCAAGGAAAAAAAAAAAAAAAGACAGATCTGTATTTTGGATACAGTATTCAATAGCAAGATCATCTTCTCCCTTCAGCACCTTCTTCAAGTAGTGTGATGACACCATTTCCTGTGTGCTTGAAAAAAATTTCAGCTTGCTGTCTCCTTTGTTGTTTTAAAGAAGTGTTAGACAAAGCATTGTTTGCAAAATCTAGGGAGATAATGGAGTCCACTTTAATTGGGAATTCTGTGTCAGCTGTGATCCAAGTTATTGGCTCTTTCCAACTTTAAAAATTTTCGTTGTTAAAAGCACCTGGCTTAGAAAATTTTAAATATGTCTGCAACAATTGTCTCAAAATAATAAACTGTGCAATTTCTGCCATTAAAAAAAGATCGGAATTCTCCCTGAAAAAAAATAGCAAGATCAAAAGTGGATTAAGAGGCATGTGGCATAAATCTAGGGACAAGGAAATAAATTGGAAAGTTACTGCAATATTTATGAGATGATGAGAACCTAGTTGAGTGAAGAGTTGTACTAGGAGAGGAGGAAAGGTGGTTAGGAATATTTAGCAATTCAAACCATTAGGGTAGATAAGTGACTGGATGTGGGTGGCCATATCCACCCAGAGAATAGAAAAGCAAGTTTACAGTTAATTAGTAAAGGGGCACAATGGTGAAATGATAAGGTTTGGATACACTGAACTGAAATAAGTGAGGACTAACCACGTTAGTGAGGACTAATCCAGTGAGCACTTAGATTCATGATCCTGAAACTCAGGAAAAGAATACAGTGTGAGCTGTACTACTGGGAATTGACAGCACGCAGGTAATAATTAAAACCATCAAAGTAGATGACATTATTTGGAGAGACTGTGTAGGGGGAAAACACAATAAGCTAGTGACGAAACCCTGGGAAACTTCAATATTTTATTATCTAGATTAAGTGGAAGAGGCAACAGCAACAAAAACAAAAACACCCAGAAGTGGTGTTTAGGTAGGTAAGAGAAACTTGTGTTATTATATGGCTGGCAGAGGAGAAAACTTCAGAAGACTGTGCAGCATCAAGCCCATTAAATTGAACAGAAATGTTTGTAAAATAAGGACTGACAAGGGACTATTAGTTTGGCCATGTGGTGACTACAGACATCTTCAGCTGAAATATTTATGATAGCATGGTAAGGGTAGGAGGCAAATTGCTTTGATAAATCAAGAGTGAGGAAGATAAAAGAAAGATTTATTACTCAAGAAAGTTGATTGGAAAGAGGGATGAGATGGAATTAACAATGCAAGGATTTGGATTTGTCTTTACACTGTAGAAGGACATTTTTGAGATAACACACAGTGTATCTTCTTCACTTTTTTTTTTTTTTTTTGTAAAGTGAGCTTCAACTCATGTTTCAAGATTAAACTTTCCCAGATTCCCCAGGGTTAGTTTGGCAACCCCGCCCTTCCAAAATACTTTGTTTACTCCTCACCTATAGCACCAAGAACACTGTTATTACCTGGTTACATGCTTTTCTTTTGCAAGATTATAAATTTCTTAGGAACTTAGACTAAATCTTTGTATTCCCAATCCAAATTACATTTTCTGGCACAAGCTAAGGCCTAAATTTGTTAAATTAATCATTAGCACTTGAAAATCTCAAAGACATGTCTGATATTTTCTGTAACTAAAGTTTTGATCTTTATGAAATAATCTATTTTTTTAGCCTTCAAAAAAGAAAATGTGGCAACTTCCTTAACACCTTCAGCATCCAATTAATCTGTATGTCTTGTTGATTTTACCCAAAAGCATATCTCAAATCTTCCAATGCACTATTTAGACATTAAGAATTCTTGTCTGCAACTACCCAACTTGTCTTCCTGTTTCCACTTTCTAACCCTTCCCAAATTATTCTTGGTAACAGTAACCAGAATAATATTTTAAAAATATATTTATAATAATGTATTTTTTCTTATACTAAAATTCCTGCAGTGATGTCTCATTGTCTTAATAATAAAACACTCAAACCCTGAACATGTTCTCCTAGGCTGCATAGGTTCTTGCCCCTGCTACTTTTTTGACCTCTTCTGACACTGTTCTCCTACCTGTTTACTCATATACAGACATTCACATGTGCTGTTACCCCAGACTTAATCTCTTCTTAGTTATTATTTGCTAAATATTTATATTTATCATTTAGGTCTCAGTTAATTTTTACTTCTTCAGAGAGAAATTATATGACCACAAATTTAAATGATGACCTCTCTGATATTTCCATGTTTTTATTCCTGTTCTTTGACTTCATATACAATTAGTCAATGAAGCACACAAATAGCCCACTAGCAAACAAAGAGCTGACTAGCCATGTGCATGTGTTGTTTTATGTCTCTTTCCCCGCAAGATGGTAAGATGTTTAAGGACTAGAATATAGGGAACAAGTGACACAGGAAGCATTGCTGTTTTTTTACCTCAATTTCTCAAGTATCTATTATTATAATGAAAATAGTAATAATAAAATATTTATCTGCTGAAATAATGAAAGAACAGACTGTGTTCATTCTCAATATCATAGTGTTACAGAACATGAGACAAAAAGTTACATCTACATATTCATTTACAAGGTGCTTAGCCATGCAAATTAGTTGACGTTGCAAGACAGTTTTTCATTTTCACCATAATCTAGTTTAAAAGTAGAAAAACATGTAAATAAATAGTATAAAGAAAAGATAGGAATATTGCTCCTCACCCTTCTTCAAGAAAACCAATCACAGAATTTTTTTTTTTTTTCTTTTTGGCACTTTTACTGTGTGTTTGCACACAGGCACACGATAGATCATCTATTCAACAAAATTTATTGAAGGCTTTGTGTTTAGCACTGAGTCAGCTCTGGGGAAAACAGGATGAATAAGAACATCAGAAAGCTCATAGTGTAATGGCAAAAAGAAGATTCAAATGCGATCAAAAGGGACTTGGATGTTTTATTAAATCGGATTTTTTTTTTTTTTGAGAAAAGAAAAAGTCTTCTGTATACATACCAATCACCAAAAAATGGTGAGCTGTCTTGAAAGACCCAGGATGATGGAATTTTTAATAACCAGACTTTTGAAATAAGTGAATACAACTACTATGAATAAAATCATTTGTCCTGGGAGGGATGGAGTCTAACACTGATGACCTTATGATCTTCTAGCCTCTAGAAGTTTTGTGCTAAATCCATCTGAATTCTAAAACCACTAGACAACCTGACATACCACATGAGGGGCTCTCTGCCTGCAAGGCTTTTTTGCTCTTTTTCTTGCATACTCAGTTTATGTGTGCCCTCCTCATGCTCCCATGTCTATAAATCTGTATCCTCTTATTATATTGTAATCATATTTTTAATTTTTTGCCTCCTTTATTAATCTGTGAACTTCATTAAGACAGAGGTAGTATTTTTATTTCTATATTTTTATTTTAGTGGTAGGCAAATAAGCATGAGTGCATTTAATAAATGTTTATTGAAGAAAAATTGGAAGACAGTATGAAAGGAATCATATTCTGTTTATATATTATAAAAATTAGAAAAGACTATGAAATATAGACTGGAGTACACGATGACATAGTCTTTAACATCTGTTGGCAGAAGGAACCAAAAGCCAAAACAAAACAAAAAAGTAAAACAATAAACAAGTAAAATCAAGTCTTGCCCTGTACCAACAATACTTGGAAACTTATTAGTTGGAGACTCCTGATTTCAATTAATAAAAACAAGAGAAGAAAAGAACTTTAGATGACATTCTGCCCAATTCAGTGCTACCTTTTTGTTCTTGGATATGTCTTGACATATTTTCATCACTTCCTGGCTAAAACTTCTTTCTCTTCACCTAAAATACACATATAATTGGGACCCTATTTAGGAACTTCTGGGAATGTCCTGGGGATGAGGGAAGAATGCCCAGTAGACAAGCTAGGAATTCTGATCTAATTTTGGAGTGAAGACGGACGTATAGGCACATCTCTCCCAGAGATTTGAGGATTTTAAAAAGTAGCTCAAACTTTGGGAAGCTTATGTTCCCAAGGAAATTATTTGTTCCATAAATAAGACTACCCAAGATGAGTAATACTTGGGGATGTGACCCCCCTCTCCCACGTCTGCATCTTTTTTCAGTTTATGTATATGTGGTGAGATTGTGACAGATTACCTGTGAGATCATCAGTGGGCCAAGACCCCAGCTGGCATGCCTTGCATGTATACTCATCAAAGACATACTCATTCTCCTTACAAGGTGTACAGGTCCAACAACAGCTGACTTCTCCCTTTCGGATCACCTAAGGCAAATATTTGAAATTTAGATATTTTTTTGCATAGATAAAAATCCAACAATTCTATATTCCAATGTGCTATTTTGCAAAGCAGAAAGGCCTTTCGCATACATTATTTTAAATGTTATCAGATAAGCAGTGTAATTTTTAATATTCTTAATTTATAATTAAAGAAAGTAAGGCTGAGTTTAAACAAGTCCAACATCATAAAGTTAGCTGGTAGCAGGATAAGGCATTAAATTAAATGCAAGTCTTTGGATAATTGGCCTTGGAAACCTGTATTTAATTAAGTACCTGTGCTTGTGCTCATATGTACATACACATAACTGAATTCACCCCAGGATCTGCTCTACTTCTCCTTTCCTCAAGTTAAGAACTGCTGCTCTCTGGATTTACCTTAGCTTCCTTCCCCCCATTAGTTGACTAATTGTGAGCAAAAAACATTGTATATTTCCTAATCTTCTAAAATCTATCCATATTGATAAATATAATTAGGAATTTGTATTGGGTAGAAGAAAGCAAAAGATTAAGATTTTCCTGGAGATGATCTCTTGATCTCTTTCTACTAAAAGTCTGATTCAACAATTCAGCCCATTCTTTCCTATTTTGGTAGCTTTGTTTTGTTTGAAGGTAGATGAGGTCATTCAGACTATTATATACCTCTTAATCTATTTGACTTTTTTAAGGTAATGGAAAATAATTGAAATAATTTAACAGTTGAAAGAGTCACAGATGTTATTCTTTTGAAATAGATGTACCTTTTCTTCCCCACCATTGGTGCATGAAAAACCTCTCTGGAATAGACAGCATTCATTAAATGTTCTTTTAAATCATTAAAACCGTGGTTAATATTCAGCAATGACCAGACACAGTAATAGTTACACTTTATATTTCTAGTCTGAGATGCTGACTCTAGTAATGACCTTTGATAATAACATCAGCTAGATACCAAATATAATTGTAAGCTGACAACTGTTTTTTACATTTTTGTAGTATTTCTTCTACTGACTCTTTTTTTTTTTTTTTTTGAGACGGAGTCTTGCTCTGTGCCCCAGGCTGGAGTGCAGTGGCGCGATCTCGGCTCACTGCAAGCTCCGCCCCCCCGGGTTCACGCCATTCTCCTGCCTCAGCCTCCCAAGTAGCTGGGACTACAGGCGCCCACCACCTCGCCCGGCTAATTTTCTTGTATTTTTAGTAGAGACGGGGTTTCACCGTGTTAGCCAGGATGGTCTCGATCTCCTGACCTCGTGATCCGCCCGTCTCGGCCTCCCAAAGTGCTGGGATTACAGGCTTGAGCCACCGCGCCCGGCCTCTACTGACTCTTAAAACTACAACAATACAAGCAGGGAATAATGGCAAAAGGGCCTAAAATAGATTTTCCCTAAAGTAAGTAAATAAGTGAGGCAAAATTGCTCCTTAGACCTGATTAAAGTATTCTTCATAATAATATCGACTATTTCCAGGCTCTTTAGTACTTGTCCCATACTGTTATCCCATTAAAGCATTAGAACAGCTCTGTATGAAGTGGCTGGTTTATTTTTTTCATTTTCTTAGGGGAGAAAATTGAAGTTGAGTTAGCTCACATAGCATGTTAGGGTAAATGAGGGATCAACCAATGTATGTTGAACTTCAAATGCTCATGCTTATAAATACTGAGTCTTATTGGAAGATTAGACTGTGTGATATTTTGAAAGATGCAGGGGAAAGAGTACTGGCTTGGGAATCAAGTAGCACCAGAGTTCTCCAGCCAATGCTCAGTTTCTTTTAACTGGACCTATTGCTTTTACGATAATAATATCTACCTTATAGGATTTCCTTAGGATTAAATAAAACAACACAGTGATTTGTAAAGTGTAGAACACTCTAATAATGTTACCCATTTCATTAATAATTTGCACATAAATGTCCATATATAGAAATGAAGAATTTCATTTTCAAGGTATACCACACTTGGCAAAACTATCCTTGAACAATTATTAGATTTTGTAATGCAAACAGGCATATTGCAAAGCTGAAGGAGTGTCTTTCAGACCTTAGCAGACCTTAGCAGGGATTAGCAAATAAAAGCAGCTGCATTTCCCCCCACTGAAATACTTTGATTTCTTATGGTTCAGTTTTCATCGGTTTGTGAATTTCAGGTAAACACCTGAAATTAAAATAAGTTCATGCCTTTTTCCAAGAAGAATTCCAATATTATAATCTCTTTTTGAATCAATAGTGATAACTTAATATGTTTTCCTCTGATCATTTAGAACTTGTTTTATGTTTTCACATTTTATGTTCTGTTTCACATTTATTTTGAACACGAGGTAGTGACAATTCTCTTTCAAGATCCTGGAAGCAGTGGTGCTTTCTTTTTTATTTATTTTATTTTTTGAGGCAGTCTTGCATTGTTACCTAGGCTGGGAGTGCAGTGGCGCCATCTTGGCTCACTGCAGCCTTGACCTCCCCTGCCCAAGAGAGCCTCCCACCTCAGCTTCCTGAGTAGCTGGGACTACAGATGTGTGCCACCAGACTCAATTATTTTTGTTTCCTATTTTTTTGAAGAGATAGGGTCTCACTAAGTTGCCTAGGCTGATCTTGAACTCCTGAGCTCAAGGGATTCTTCCATCTCAGCCTCCCAAATTGTTGAGATTATACTCATGAGCCACTGCACCCAGTCAGCAGTGCTTTCTTTATGAATAACAATATATAACATATCTGAACCTTTACTAGACTAAACCCTTTCATGGAAACTAAGTTTACAAACTCTGAACAATGCCATGAGATGTTGATATCATGAATTAAATTGCTTAGTTACAGCCTTAAACCATATTAAGAAAATCTTATGCATTGTATATTTAATAGAGTAAAAATGACATCTGGTTAGGAAAATGAAGTTTGGGATTTTTAAAAAAGGGCGAAGCAAATATTGTTACAAAATAACCAGTATTAAAAATATGATAATAGACCGGGCGCGGTGGCTCATGCCTGTAATCCCAGTACTTTGGAAAGCCGAGGTGGGCGAATCATGAGGTCAGGAGATCAAGACCATCCTGACCAACATGGTGAAACCCCACCTCTAATAAAAATACAAAAACATTAGCTGGGTGTGGTGGCAGACACCTGTAATCCCAGCTATTCTGGAGGCTGAGGCAGGAGAATCACTTGAACCTGGGAGGCGGAGGTTGCAGTGAGCCAAGATTGTGCCACTGCACTCCAGCCTGGAGACAGAGTGAGACTCCGTCTAAAATATATATATACACACACATATATATATGTGTGTGTGTGTGTATTTATGTGTGTGTGTATACATATATATATATGTATACACACACGATAATAGGGAATAAAATTCTTCTAGTTATGTAAATTATTCCCTGTAGAATAGGGTAGAAAAGTATATATAAAGAAATCTCTCAAATTAGTCATTCAGCATTTAGAAGTTCTTTTTGTTTGTTTGTTTGTTTTGGAGATGGAGTCTTACTCTGTCACCCAGGTTGGAGTGCAGTGGTGTGATCTCGTGCCTCCAGTGTTCACGCCATTCTCCTGCCTCAGCCTCCTGAATAGCTGGGACTACAGGTGCCTGCCACCACACCCGGCTAATTTTTTTGTATTTTTAGTAGAAACGGGGTTTCACCGTGTTAGCCAGGATAGTCTCGATCTCCTGACCTCGTGATCTGCCCGCCTCGGCCTCCCAAAGTGCTGGGATTATAGGTGTGAACCACCATGCCTGGCCCTGGAAGTTATATTTTCAAAATGTATTGCTGTGAAGGGTCAAAAATAAAGAAAAAACATATGGTAATTTACACTGTGTAATTTTTCTACAGGAAGCACTGGAAATTATGAATATTGATATTCTTGGTGGATACACAAATAATTGTACATGAATTTAAACCCCTCATAATGAAGAGTTTAACTGCAAGATAATTGGCCAAGATGAAAATCTCTTTTGTCTTGATGTAACAAGCGTTAGCAAACATTTTTTTTACAAAGGATCAAATAGTAAATATTTAGGCTTTGGGCCATACAGTCTCTATTGCAAGTCAGCAACTCAGCTATCCAACTCTGCCAGTATAGCAGAAAGTAGCCATGGACAATATAGAAACAAATAAGCTTGGCTGTATTTTAATAAAACTTTATTTACAAAAACAGATAGTAGGTCAGATTTAGTCTGTGGGCTATAGTTTACCAGCTCTTGCTGTATACCATAACAAGACATACAGAAAATGTCAGATATCTAATATTTTGAGCCATTTAGCAGATATTAATACATTTATTTTTATCTTCTTTTACCTTATCTTTCTTCTTTCTGGTCTTATGCTTTCCAAATCTTCAGACCTACCCTTTGAGGGCCTTACTATCAATATTAAAATATTTCAGTTTCAGTCTTAATCACAGATGAAAAAACATATGAAATATCTTCTAAACAGAGTGAAGATAAGGTTGATTGAAAAGACCAAGTCCAGTGGCTCTAGGAATACACTACGTGAAATGTGGTATGGTAGTACTTTAAGAACTGTTTGATGAGCAAATAAATTATTTTGATATCATTTTTCCCGACAGCATTGTGCACCAATAGCTGCTCTCACCGCCTTTTTATTATATCTTTGTCTTCTCTTCATGAATTTTTAATTCTTGTAAGTGTGGCCACATCTTTTTTAGCCTAAGAGTAATTTTTTAATGTCCTCAAATTACCAAATTATCTCTTACATGCTTTTTGTCACATATTTCTTTTTCTTATACTTTTTATTTTTTCAGTTGACACACAATAATTGTACATATTTATGGGTTACATAGTGATGTTTTGATACACATAATGTATAGTGACCAGATCAGGGTAATTAGCATAGTCCTCATCTCAGATATTTATTACTTCTTCATGTTAGGAATGTTCAGTATCCTCCTTCTAGCTATTTGAAACTATAGAATACTTTTAACTATATTCATCCTACAGTGCTAAAGAACACTAGAATTTATTCCTCCTATCTAGCTGTGATTTTGCTTCTTTTAACAAAGCTCTCCCTATCCCTGTCTTCCTCCTTCCCTTCCTACCCTCTAGTACGCTCTTTTCTAATTTTTACTTCTGTGAGATCAACTTTTTTTTATCTTGCACATATAAGTGAGAACACGTGACGTTTAATTTTCTGTCCCTGGCTTATTTCACTTAACATTCTGTTCTCCAGTTCCTTCTACATTGCTGTGAATGACAGGATTTCATTCTTTATGATTGAATAGTATTCTATTATGTAGATATATTATATTTTCTTTATCCATTTATCTTGATACTCAATTATCATTACATTCTATTCAATCTAGCAGGCCCAGATGAAGGGTGAACCCTCAATTTTCATGTCTTTTCCTCATTGTTCCTCTTCTTTGACCTTTTTCTTCTGCTGACTACCATCTTATGTGACAGTGTGCTCTCTGGTCGTCTCTCTCTTTGTACCTGTTGCTTCTCAGCCTCTACCTCTTCTTCCTTTTTTACACTTTGAAAGCAGAAATTCTCTAAGGTATATTCTTGGTCCATATTTATTTTTTATTTACACTTTTAGGTTCTGCAATTTTGTCTATTGTAATAGCTTCAACTTTAACTCTATTCAATCAATTCCTAAATCTGTATGCTTAGCCTTATTTTTCATTGCTCTAGACCAAACTTTTAATCACTGGATGGCTATATCAAAACCAACATGCCCCCAAACTAACCAATCACCTTTTCTATAAAGCTACCCCTATTTTTCTATTCCTGGCAATGCCACCTTTTATTTACTGACACTTAGAATTGCAGTTGATTGTGTTGACTTCTTTATCTTCCACAACTCAACATCAAATTGGTAGTCAGCCTGATTGAATCTACATCTGTAATGTTTTCTCCAAATATGTCTTCTGGCCCCTTTTCATTTTCACTGTTTCTTCCCCAATTCAAGGCCTTGTTACCACTATCACAGCATGCTTCTAACTTGTCTCTTCTTTCTTGTTTTATAAATCTATTTATTCATTTTCCTTACCACAGCTCAACTTATGCCAACATCTTGATCAAAATTATTCTGACTCCTGTTTAATAAAAATTAAGTTCAATGTATTTAGTATGATGTTCAAAACTCTCCACAAATCTGGGTTCAACTTATTTCAACTTTCTCTTTTATAATAACCATTTAGAGCAATGCACTCTAGATTATTTACTTGTGCTAGACAGTCTTCAGTTACCACTTTTGTCCCTTTTCTTTTACTGTTCTTTCTTTGTAAGTGTTCTCTCCCTGAAATCATACTCATTTTTATGGTCCAAAGTTTGACATTTTATTCAGAAGAAATATCTCTATCCCTTTTGTACAAACTGATATAGCCCTCTTCTTTTCTTTCTTAATGAAGTCACCACATTTTACATAATGTTGCTTATCTGTGTCCATATTTTTCTCACACAGACTGTAAATCTTCTGACAATTAAGGGTGTCTCATTTATTTTTGCCTCATCAATATTAACTATTAATAAACATTTGATGAATATTTATTAAATAAATTCGAATTAGTGTCTTTTCTAACTGTAAACTTTATTTCCAGGAAGTCATGTCTTGAAAGGCTTGTATGAGCAGAAAGGGTGTGGGCAAACATGATTCATCAACTGGTTTAATCAAACCAACTACTAAGACTATTGTGAGTTGCACATGGGATTTCATAAGGAATGAGTGAGAATTTCTGACATTAGAAGCTTACAATATAAAAAGTAAAATAAGTGTTTAAAATTTTAAAAAATAGCTAATGATAATTAACACTGTTAAATTTACAACAAAAATGAAAGAAACATAGATTCCATTTTACCTTGATCTGGCCTTTCTCACATGGTTCACTGCACACAGATCTGATGATGTTGCTTTTCTTGGACCATACTTCATCATCATCCATTTTTAATTCTCCATTGTCCCAACTTCCAACGTTGATATAATCAAAATAATCTTTTCCCATTTCCTTGAAATTCATTATTTCATACCTTAGGAATAAGAATATGATAATTTTGCAGCTTAAGACGTAAATATTCAGCTTTTAAAAGGCAATATATTTTATTCCCAAAAATGTGTCTACTGTCATATAAGTAACACTGGAATTTTCCATGACAGTACACTTAGAATAACAAAAATAATCTGTCCATTTCACTTTCTTTGCAGAGAACATTTCCGTACTTTCAAGCTTACACCTGAAATAGAAAGTAATCCCATGTGAGAAGGTGACTTGACCTCAGCAGGATGAAAGACAGTTTCAAAATAACTTCAAGAAGTTTAAACAAGTACTACTGTTAGACTTCTACAAAAGATAGACAGGTTTTTGACTGTATTCAAGTAAAATGATAAAATTTCCATTTACTAACCAAGTGAGAAATTTGGTAAATCTTTCATCTTATTTTCAGCTTTAGGGGATATAGAGGTAATTTACAGAGGGCCTCATTTTACCTTTCTTACTTTGTCCATTATCAATGGCTAAATTCATTGTACAAAGATAATTTCAAGAGTGAAGTTTAAAAAAGTTTGAAAATAGCTTCTAAAGCACCTCATGCAATGTAAAAATGCTGGAAAAGAGTAGTTCCTTGTGAGTTCTCAGCCTTTGCTAACTATTGTTTTTTTGAGTATGTGGATATAAATGTAAAAAAAGAAAATCAATGTGCTTACTTACAAGCCTTTTCTTATAAGTAAGCTCATTTCTAGAGAAGAATCTCTGAAACAATTTTCCAATTTGAGGATATTGGATAAGCAATATCACCACTATCTCAGTTTCTACAGGTATGTCTCAGGCACACACTGTGCTCACATAGTATTTTATATATGTGACTCAGGACTTATAGTCCTGACAGATAGACATATAAATGCCTCCTCCAGCCTCCTATGCTCAGCATGTGTAGCTATTTGGAAACTGATATGAATGGAAAATGTTCTAGCTTTTGGATTCAAGTGATGAGATTACTATACTCAAACCAATGTTCTGTACAGAAATATTCAGAACAAAACTGGCATCTATTGAAACTTATGTTATAAAATGATGCCATTCTGTTTTCACTCCAAATCACAATTTTTACTGTAGGTTTTTTTTCTTCAGAATATTACCTCATTCTTGTTTTGTTGGTTGTTCAGTAACTTGAGGATTTTCCTTTAGTGTTGTCAGTCAGCAACAATTTGGTCTAAATTCTACTTCTAAATCAAAACTATCAATTTATAGGATACTTTCCTTCCCCCTTGGTCACAATTATCCCATGGCCTCGGTTCATGCAATGAGTTGAGATATTAGAACACAGAGCACTGAGGTAAAAAGAACTCTTGTATTATGTCATTGGCTACTTCAAATATATGAGCTTTGAGTATTCAAAGGGTGACTTTCTATGAGCAAATAACCTTTGAAGATTCTAGGATGGGAGAAAGAGAAATGTCAGTGTCAGACTTATTTCTTTGCTGCTGATAATTTGAAGAAATATGTGGGTGTTATTCCTCACTCAAAACTGAGCTGTCAAATCCATTTCTAGCAATTCTTAAGTCTGAAAAGTTTAGTTCACACTGTTAATTTTATAGATAAAGGACTGAAACTCAGTGAGGTTAATTAGTACAGATTACAGAGTACGTAAGCGTCAGAGCCAGGACCTAAACTAAGCCTTTAAATTTCAAATCTGCAGTTCCTTCTTCCTTATTAGACTGCTCCAAATCCTGGGTAGAGCTAAGAGACCATATTTTCCTTGCTTAAATATTGTAAAAATTTGAACCAATTTATATTGTAAGGCTTTTATCTCTATATCCACGCCTCTTTGTTTTATGTACAACAAATGGTAAAAAGTAAAGGGATCCAGTTTTTGAAAAATAAACGTGAAAACTCTATAGAGTGGAAAATGTCACATTTGACAGGGAACTTGTTTGCAGGAAAGTTAAACCTTAATTTCAGTTCAACTCGATAAACTTGTTATAGTTACATTTGAGACAATGAACCCTCCCTTTGGAATTAGCCTTTAGATTTCTGGTCATTGTTTCTTAATACAAGGCAAACACAAAGAGATATTATCACTCACGGCTAAAGCTGTGAAAATAGAACATTGCTTTAAAAATCTTTTTGTAGTACATTAAAAAAAGAAATAGATGAGAATATGTCTCCACAAAAGAATATTCTCCCCTTCACTTGTGAATTTGTATGAGCCCTTTTAATTTTCAGAGATAGAATATAGCTTTTATTCTCCATCAAAGGAAAATAAAGTGAATGTTTAAAACATGTTCTTATATAACTTTTAGGTAAGAATCAAAAGACATAATGACTTCCTGTAATCTTTAGCCATGATTCAATCCAGAAGACTGTATTTTGTTTCCCAAAAAGATAACAGTAGGCCGGGTGCGGTGGCTCACACCTGTAATCCCAGCACTTTCGGAGGCCAAGGCGGGCCAATTCCGAGGTCAGGAGATCGAGACCATCCTGCCTAACACTTGAAACCCCATCTCTACTAAAAATACAAACAATTAGCCAGGCGTGGTGGCAGGCACCTGTAGTCCCAGCTGCTTGGAAGGCTGAGGCAGGAGAATGGCGTAAACCCGGGAGGGGGAGCTTGCAGTGAGCCGAGATCTCACCACTGCACTCCAGCCCTGGCAACAGAGAGAGGCTCCTTCTCAAAAAAAAAAAAAAAAAACAAAACCCAAAAACACGGAAATTCTGTGTGCTCTTTGTTTTTGATGCCTTTAGTAAAGATCCAACTTGAACATATTCAGTGTCAGAAGCAAAGATTAGTGTGTCATTCCAATCACAAGACACTTTAATATGAATCTCCAGCTCAGTTTCTTTTTTCTCCTTCCCATCCCCTTCCTCCCATTTATCTTCTCCTCCTTCTCTTCTTCCTCAATCCTCCTCATCCTCCCTCCTCTTCCTCCTTCTTCCTCCTCCTCTTCCTCCTTCTTCCTCCTCCTCCTCCCTTCCCTTCTCCCTCTCCCCCTCCCCTTTCCCCTTCCCTCCCCTTCCCCTGCCTTTCTTTCTCATTGCACCTCTTGGTTTTTATATTTCTCTGCTTCTGAAATGTTTTTCTCAGCATAGTGTGTTTGTATATGTAATTTATCTGATTTAATATCTGTCCCTTCCTTTCCCTTACTCTCTACCTCCTCATGTCTGCTCTTTCTTAACTGGCCACAATTTAAACCTAGAATATTCTAAATAATTTTAAAAATAAATTTTATATATTGCTCAAAATCAAAATAAACAAAATATATTACAGTAACAACAACAAAAAGTTCTATTAAAGCATTTAAGGTAAACTAGAGAAAGTCAGGGTTCAATTGAACAGAAATAAGGAACTTTCTAAATGGCTCTAACTCTGAAAATTAGAGAAGATTGTCTTCAGATGATAATGAGGGGTTTATTCAAGGGGCTTAAACAGGGTTGTTGTTAGAGAAAAGTGAAAAATCATTTGGAGAAGACTGCAGAGTATTACATTTATGTGGATCCTAAGGCTCTTTCTATCTGTAATTCCAATGCTAAGGTGCTTTTCCTAAAAAAAAAAAAAAAAAATTGTAATTCTTAAATGTGTGCTAAATTATCTGTGGGTCGGCATAATAGATACTCCCAAGCCCTGGCCTATACAACAAAGCAATTACAATGATCTGTGCCTTTGGGGTTGGATAATCACAGAGTAAAGAGAGATCACAGAGTTAGTTAGACCAAAAACATGAATGGCACCTAATAATGGAACACTTTTATATTACATATTAATGCACTGAACCATTTCAAATGTAATATAAGAAAAAAAAATTAAGGTAAATTTTTACTTGATGATTGTGCATGAGATTTGCACATGTCCTTGCCCTGTTATTTAATTGACTATACAACCTTGGGCATGTCTCTTTCTTTCTATGACACAGGGTTTTTTAACCAGGAAAATCTAATAATCTGCAAGTGTGTGCCAGAGTGAGTTGCTATCTCTTTCAGCTTCCTCTGTTTAGGATCCTCCTCTTTTAACGCTTTAACTCTAGAGGATTCCTTAATCATCCCAGGATCCTTTGGTTTCTCACTCAGCCAGGAATACCTTTGATCTGGCAGGATGCTTTTACTCCACAAAAATAACAAACTAATGTCTACAAATAAATTTTCTCAGAATATAGTGTTTTTAAAATTTTGATCCTGGTTGATTAATTGGCAGGCTGTTGTATCAGGTTAGAAGTTGAAGCCCAGAAGACTGAGTTAAAATTTTGACTCTATCATTTACTAGACTGTACTTTTGGGCAAGTCATTGAACTTTTGTAAGATTTGTTTTTTTTTTTTTTTGTTTTTTTTTTTTGTTTTTTTTTTAGCTGGAAAAAAGAATGGTAACATTACTGACCTCATAGGATTAAAAAGTAGAGCACTTGGCTTAGTGTTTGGCTCAGAACATACACTCAATATATGCTAGTTATGTAAATGGATTATTTCGAGAAACAAAAGGTGGTAAATCACCTTTTCCTGAGTCTGCTTCATGCCCTTAGAGGCCAACTCTGATAATTTATTAATGGGTTAATGTCATACTCAAACCTAGTAGTGCAAGGATAGACTCAAAGCAATCCTGAATTCCCAGAAATTGTTTGCAAAATTTTAAGTATGTTGTTCTTGGAAGAATATGTATAAATTTTGTCTGAGTCTTGAAGGGATGATTGTTCCAATAAAGATTAAGAACCCCTTACAACATATTTGAAGGATTATGAATAAGGCAGCCATGTTCTGCCTGATCCATCAAGGTTTCCCTTTGGAATAGAGCTGGACCTTCTGAGGCATCTCCTCCCTTCCTGGTTTGTGGAATGGGTTTGGGTACCTGACATAAAAACTCTTGAATTGGTGGAGATACAGTCATCAAATTCTATCAACAAGTCCCAAGCTGATGTCAGTACTCTAGAGATGCACATGGGAATAATAAATTCATGTGCAGATATCTGGGCCCATGCCTTGACCTGAGCCTAAAGACTGAACTCATTGGTCAACCTGCCTGTAAAAGATTTACAACTGTGAAGTTTTGTTTGGCCCTGAGAAAATGCTTGTATTTTTCCTTCATGGATATATGGAAGAGCCAAAAAGTAGAAAACAACACATGAAAAGTCAGCTTGTTTTGGCAAACAGCCTAGTTATAGCAATATTCTTCGAGTCTGTAGAACAGAAAAAAAAAAAACCTAGGTTTTTCACTTGGCTGTATGACCTGAAACTAGCTATTACTTATAAGTCTGGTATGTGAAATAGTAACAGCTGCATTTGGGATAAGCTCCAGCTCATCTTAGAATATAGAATATAGAAGTATGCTAAACCAAGGTTGCTGACAGAATGTGTGGGCACATGTGGCGCGAGTTGTTGAGGATTTATGAAACCTCTTGGCAGGGTCAACTACAAACAGAGTATATAGACAGCTTTCCAAGCACAGTTGTTAAGTATGAACTATTGCTAGAAAAGCACTGAGAGACCAAAGGACCCTATTGTTTTGATAGAAGGCTGAGTGAAGACTCAACCCTGCTACAACTCAAAATATCATTTCAATGGCATGATTCCTTATAGATTAAAAGTGTCTACAAGTCTTAAATGACGTGTCGAGTCATTTAAGAATTTGCAGTAGAAGATAAATGTGAATTCTGGTAAGTTCTGGTACTTAGTGATTTCTCTGGGGACTGACCTATAATTATGAGTTTATGTTCTTCAAGTTCCTCTATAAATAATGAAAGGTAAAATTTCAGAGAAAAAAACAATTTGGTCCTTAACAAGGAAGAAAGTGATCCAGCTGGAGAATAATAAAATAAAATATGACTTATAACTCACTTGCTGTAGGTACAGCAAACAACAGAACAGAACCTCAGCCCCATTTCTGGATTACCAGAAATCAAATTGTTCCTATTTCAGAATAGTTCCATTGCACAAGAAAATAGCCGAATACAGGGAATAACATGACAAGCATGTACAGAGAAACCACAGAGATGATTTTTATTTATCTATGATCATGTGAGGTTCCTGTCTCTTAGTTTAGGTGTCTGAAATGTGATAATTCCCAAAGCACATTTTGAACATCAGCACCAATGCTTTTTTCCTGGCCACAGGAAATGGGGCTTCTTCTCTCTCTATCTTTGCTCATTTGGGATGTCAGGGAAGGGGAAACATGACCAGGAATCCTAGATTAACCACAAAGGAGAGAAAGAGACATTTCAGGATCAAGTGTTGGCTGTTGTTCAGTCTCTACTGTCTAGAGGAGAATCGTAACAATACCTTCCTGGAGAGTCTCCATTCTCGTCGAATAGGATCATATCTCCAGAAACCCCAGTAAAATTGGTTTTCATCAGGGACTCCAAAAGTTTCCGTCCATCAATTGGCTTCATTGCATCACAGAGTCCTGCATAGCCTGGGCAGAGGGACATCTGCATGTTGTGGAGCCCATAGGCCATCGAATAGATGGCGTTGATCACAAATCCCATTTTGGAATCCTGAACATGATGTGTTTTCAGAGTCAGAGAACCTGTTGGGAAACAAATTAAGCATAGCTTTGAGATACAAATCTACTCTCGCGATATTCCTGGGTACTGAATAATGGGTTGCCTGTAATTAGAGAATGCACTGGAGCAAATTTATCAGAGTTAGAACCGTGGGTAATACTGAGAAGCAGTACCAACATAACGGGGCTAATATTTTCTGTATTTAGGTTTTTCTTCCAAAACTCTGAAAAAAGTTCTGAATCACCAACAGTAGCAAGATCCGCTTTCTTCCATAACCAAACTCTAAGTATGAATGCAGGATAGAATTGTATTTCTGTACCACAAAATGTATCTTAAGGACAGATTCATTTCATTAGTATCAGCTGTGATAATATACCTTTTTGGTTCAGAAATCCTCAACAAACCTCCAGTTTCTAAACTATTATGTTCTCTTACCTGGCGATATTCCACCATCGATATGAATTTACCTATTTAGATTTATCACCCAGTACTTCTAATCTCAAAGCATATGCTCTCTATAAACTGGCCTATTTGAAAGTTATAAAATATAACATTTAAACTCCTTTAATTCATTAATTAATTCAGTAAACATTTATTAGAGTCAGAATATGCACAAAGCTGTGTAATTTATCATCTAGGGAAAAAAAGAAGATTTGAACATGGAGCTTGTACATAAGAAACTTGTCCAATAACAGAGATAAATTATGCAAATACAGTGAAAGGTAGAAGATAATAAATCTGCAAAACATGTGGAGGTAAAATCTATAGAGGCCCAAAGGAGTGAGATATATCCGTTCCAATAGAAGGTTCTTGGGAATTAAGGAACTACAGGAACTAAAGTTTGTTATTGATGATTGATTTGACAAATATGGACTTAGTGCCTGTTATTTCTAACTGCTTAGAACTTGCTCCGAGTGAGGGACATCATGCTGAACAAGACAGACGTGATTCTTGCTCTCATTTACTTAAAGTCTAGAGGGCAGATGAGCATCTATCTAAGCAGGCAATTACAATGTGTTTTGATAAGGGCTGAGACAGGACTGAATAGTCAATCAGACCTGGAAGCTCTCTGAAGCTGGGCTTTAGGCTAAGTATCAATCAGATGAAGGGGGAGAAAGAGTGGTCCAAGCATTTTTAAAGAATAACAGATAAGATACAGCATGCTATGTTTGGGAGACCTTAAGGAAATCAAGGACCAGCACAGAGAGTAGGAGGTAGGAGAAAGGAGAGAGCTGAAATGGTAGAGGAAGGCAGAGATGATTAAGCCATGTTAAGATTGCTGCATTTTGGCTAGGCGCAGTGGCTCACGCCTGTAATCCCAATACTTTGGGAGGCCGAGGCGAGTGGATCACTTTAGGTCAGGAGTTCAAGAACAGCCTGGCCAACATGGTGAAACCCCGTCTCTACTAAAAACACAAAATTAGCTTTGTGTGGTGCCGGGTGCCTTTAATCCCAGGTACTCAGGAGGCTGAGGCAGGAGAATTGCTTGAACCTGGGAGGTGCAGGTTTCAGTGAGCCGAGATGGCACTATTGCACTCCAGCCTGGGCAACAAGAGGGAAAGTCAGTCAGTCTCAAAAAAAAAAAGATTGCTGCACTTTCTCATAAGAGCATTGGGATTCACTGAAGTGTTGAAGCTAGGGAGGGACCTGATCAGATTTCTGTTTTAGGAAGACCATTCTGACTACATTGTGGAGAAAGGTTTAAAGGGCTGTAGGAGTAGGGCTGTCAGAGAAACTCATTAAGAGGGAATGCAGTGATCCCAATGACAGAAGAAAATGTTCTTGGCTGTGGGAGAGGCCACGATTATGGCAAAAGTGTCTAGGAAGTGAAATCTATATCCAGGTCTGGTGATTGTAGAATAAATAGGGTTAAGACATATAGGAAAAGTGTGGTTTTAAAAAAAAAAAAAAAAAAAAAAAAAGGTGAAAGAAAATGCTGAGGTAAAGCCAGAGCTTCTCATTTTGGAAGAAATGTTTCCTTTAAGAAAGGTTTTTTTTTTTCCCCCCAACAACAACAAACAACAACAACAACTCTCCAAAGATAGTATGGTGCTTTATGGCTTCCCAAATTGTAGAGGCCTATTATCTCCATCTTGATTGCTGGCCCAAATACTGACACCTTAAATTTCCCCAGTAGAGAGTCTCCCTAGAGAAACTGGCATAGTTCATTCTGACATAATATAAGATGGGAAGTCCTGCTTCTATCTCAGGACTAGACAATGGTCCCAGGCTACACTCTAGGCAAATCTTACAATTTCATTCCCCACACAGACTGGATTCATATTTCCACATTTTACTTCACACTGCTGGAAATTCCATGATTCTAGTTGCCAAGTCAAACACTTTTGAATCACTTTTGACTCCTCTTTTTCCTTCATACCTTCACAACTCTTATTTATCTTCAAAATTTATCTGGAATTAGACTACTTAGCACTAATCTACTTCTACCAGACTCAGTATGTATCCTCTCCTGTCGAGATTATAGCAATAGTCTTCTAACTGATTTCCTACTTTCTCCTTTTGCCCATCTTCCTTGCACTCCAGCTTGTTTTTAGCGCAATAGCCATAATAATTCCCTTAAATAGAATTCAGATCATAACAATCCTCTGATCAAACTTCCCAGTGACTTTTTTCTTATTACTAAAAGTAAAAGCCAAAGTCCTTGCAATGGCCTTCAAAGACATACAGAAGCCTGCCTCGTGGTATTTCACCCCCTTTTCCTTTGACTCAATCTCTTAATATTCTTCCCATAAATTATTCCACCCTAGACACACTGACCTTCTCCCACATCTTCAAATATGCTAGGCATGCCCCTGCCTCTGAGCCCTTGTAATTGCTGAGTCTTCTACCTGGAATACTCTACCCACAAGATTTGTGCAGGACAGTTCTCCAAATGGCCTTGGACTGACCAGGGTTTCCTCCCTTTCTTGCTTGTAGTTCTCAACAGTAACTGTATGATGGTCTGATAATGTAATTTACTGAGATAGAGAGAGACTGGCTAGAAGAGCCTAGGCTCTGTTTCAGTCTCACCACAACAGAATGTCCTTCAAAGATTTAGCACAGGAAGTCATGTGACCCCAGGATATAACACCCAGTGCAGGCTGCTTTCCAGGGTCCCTTGTCTGCTATGCAAGTGGGTTACATGCAGTTGAGACTCCATCCACCCTAGGAAGCTTTCTGAGCCTTGGGGGAGCAGCTCACAATGAGTCCTAGGCTTCTGATGTTTTTTGCTGCCTATCTGTAAGTAATAAACCCATTTCACATAACTTGCATATGAGTATGTTCTGTCACACAAGTTGGTAACCAGTGCATAGTGAGCTTGCTTCACAAGTCGCAGAGCATATTTCCTTCCCAATTTATGACTTTACTCAGGCATCATCCTCTCTGTGAGACCTTCTCTGGATATCCTGTCTAAATTGCATCTCTACCTCCCCCCACCAATACTCCCTATCTTCGTTTGTGACATTATTTTCACCTTACCAACACCTAACGTATTTTATAGATTTATCTTATTATCTTGCTTATTGGCTATCTCAAACACTACTCACTAAAATATAAGCTCTATAAAAACAGGGAGTTTTTTTGGTTTGTTTGTTTTTGTTTTTGTTTTGACATGGAGTCTCGCTCCATCACCCAGGCTGGAGTGCAGTGGCGCGATCTTGGTTCACTGCAAGCTCTGCCTCCTGGGTTCATGTGCTGGGACTAGGGGCTCCCGCCACCATGCCCTGCTAAATTTTTTTTTATTTTTAGTAGAGACGAGGTTTCACCATTTTAGCCAGGATGGTCTTGATCTCCTGACCTCATGATTGGCCCTCCTTAGCCTCCCAAAGTGCTGGGATTACAGGCATGAGCCACCACGCCCGGCCCTGATACTTTCTTTTTTGTTCTCTACTCCGTGCCTAGAACAATGTCTGGCACACATTTGGCCACCAATAAATATTTGGTGAATGAATTAAATTAACAAACTGTCTTCTCTAGACTACCCTTCTATTTTATTTTTTCTCCCTAATCCTATACTAATACTAGTTCTAACCATTTTCTTCCTCCTACTTTTATTTAGGTTCAGGGGTAAATGTACAGTTTTGTTACATGAGAAAATTGTGTTGCTGAGGATTGGTGTATAAACGATCCTGTCACCAAGGTAGTGACCATAGTACCTGATAGGTAGCCTTCCAAACCATAGCTCCCTACCACCCTTCCTCTTCAAACAGTCTCCAGTGTCTGTTATTTCCATATTTATGTCCACATGTATTCAATGTTTAGCTCTCACTTATAAATGAGAATATGTAGTTTTTGGTTTTCTATTCCTGCATTAATTCACTCAGTTTTTGAATTTTGAGCTTGATCCATGTTGCAGCAAAGGACATGGTTTTATTCTTTTTTATGGCTGTGTAGTATTTCATGTTGTATATGTACCACATATTCTTTATCCAGTCCACCACTGATGGACATCTTGGTTGATTCCATGTATTTGCTATTGTGAACAGCACTGTGATGAACATATAAGGGGATGTGTCTTTTTCATAGAATGAATGTTTTTCCCTTGCATATACACTCAGTAGTGGGATTCATGTCTGTTCATATTATTTGCCCATTTTTATTTTTTTTATTTTTTAAAATTTTATTTATTTATTAATTTATTTATTATTATACTTTAAGTTCTAGGGCACATGTGCATAACGTGCAGGTTTGTTACATATGTATACTTGTGCCATGTTGGTGTGCTGCACCCATCAACTCGTCAGCACCCATCAACTCGTCGTTTACATCAGGTATAACTCCCAATGCAATCCCTCCCTCCTCCCCCCTCCCCATGATAGGCCCCAGTGTGTGATGTTCCCCTTCCCAAGTCCAAATGATCTCATTGTTCAGTTCCCACCTATGAGTGAGAACATGCGGTGTTTGGTTTTCTGTTCTTGTGATAGTTTGCTAAGAATGATGGTTTCCAGCTGCATCCATGTCCCTACAAAGGACACAAACAACCCCATCAAAAAGTGGGCAAAGGATATGAACAGACATTTCTCAAAAGAAGACATTCATACAGCCAACAGACACATGAAAAAATGCTCATCATCACTGGCCATTAGAGAAATGCAAATCAAAACCACAACGAGATACCATCTCACACCAGTTAGAATGGTGATCATTAAAAAGTCAGGAAACAACAGGTGCTGGAGAGGATGTGGAGAAATAGGAACACTTTTACACTGTTGGTGGGATTGTAAACTAGTTCAACCATTATGGAAAACAGTATGGCGATTCCTCAAAGATCTAGAACTAGATGTACCATATGACCCAGCCATCCCATTACTGGGGATATACCCAAAGGATTATAAACCATGCTGCTATAAAGACACATGCACACATATGTTTATTGCAGCACTATTCACAATAGCAAAGACTTGGAATCAACCCAAATGTCCATCAGTGACAGACTGGATTAAGAAAATGTGGCACATATACACCATGGAATACTATGCAGCCATAAAAAAGGATGAGTTTGTGTCCTTTGTATTTGCCCATTTTTAAATGGGATTGTGGTTTTTTCTGCTGATTTAAGTTCTTCACACATTCTGGATATTGGACCATTGTTGGATACATAGTTTACAAATATTTTCCCCAATTCTGTGGGTTGTCTATTTACTCCGCTGATAGTTTCCTTTCCTGTGCAGAAGCCCTTTGCTTAATTAGGTCCTATACATCAATTTTTGTTTTTGTTGCAATTGCTTTGGGGAATTTAGTCATAAATTCTTTGCTAAGGCTAATGTTCAGGATGGTATTTCTTAGGATTTCTTCTAGGGTTTTTATAGTTTTAGGTCTTACATTTAAGTCTTTAATCCATCTTGAGTTAATTTTTGCATATGGTGACTGGTAGGAGTCCAATTTCAATCTTCTGCACACAGATAGCCAGTGATCCCAGCACCATTTATTGGATAGGAAGTCCTTTCCCCATTGTTTGTTGTTATTGACTTTGTTGAATATCAGTTGAGTATAAGTATGTGGCTTTGTTTCTGGGTTCTATATTCTGTTTCTCTGGCCTATGTGTTTGTTTTTCTACCAGTACGATGCTGTTTTGGTTGCTGTAGTCTTGTAGTATAGTTTCAAGTTGGGTAGTGTGATGCCTCTGGCTTTGTTCATTTTGCTTGATTTGAGGTCTTTTTGGTTCTATATAAATTTTAGGATAAATTTTTCTAATTCTGTGAAAAATGAAAGTTTGGTAGGAATAGCAGTGTATCTGTAAATTCCTTTGAGTGGTATTGCCATTTTAACAATATTGATTCTTCCTAACCATGGGCATAGAATATTTTTCCATTTGTTTGTGTCATCTCTGATTTCTTTCAGCAGTGTTCTGTAATGCTTATAGAGATTTTTCACTTCCTTGGTAAGTAGTATTCCTAGTTATTCCTTATTATTTTTTTCTTTTTTGGCTATTTTAAATGAGATTGTGTTCTTGATTTTGCTCTGCGCTTGGACGTTATTGGTTTATAAAAATTCTACTGATTTTTGTACATTGATTTTGTATCCTGAAACTTTGCTGAAGTTGTTTATCAGTTCTAGAAGCCTTCTGGTGCAATCTGTGGGGTTTTCTTGGTATAGATTCACATCGTCTGCAAAGAGAAGTAGCTTGACTTCTTCTCTTCCTATTTGGATGCCCTTTATTTCTGTCTCTTGCCTGATTGTTCTGCCTAGGACTTCCAGTACTACATTGAATACAAATGAAGAGAGTGGATATTCTTGTCTTGTTCCAATTCTCAAGGGAATACTTCCAGCTTTTGCCTGTTCAGTATGTTGGCTGTGGATTTGTCATAGATGGCTCTTATTATTTTGATGTATGTTCCTTTGTTGCCTAACTTGTTCAGAGTTTTTAACATGAAGTGATGTTGAATTTTATGGAAGGCTTTTTTCTGCATCTATTGAGATGTTCATGTGGTTTTTGTTACTTCTGTTGTGGTGGTAAATCATATTTATTGATTTGCATATGTTAAACTAACCATGACTCCCAGGAATAAGGCCTACTTGATGGTGGCTAATTAACATTTTCATGTGCTTCTGAATTCTGTTTGCTAGTATTTTTTGAGGATTTTTGCATATATGTTTATCAGGAATATGAGCCTGTTGTTTTCTTTTATTGTTGTATCTCTGCTAGGCTTTAATATCAGGATGATGCTGGATTTGTAGAATGAGTTAGGGAGACGAATCTCCTCCTTGTATTTTTGGAATAATTTTAGTAGGACTCATACTAGCTCTTCTTTGAACATCTGGTAGAATTTGGCTTTGATTCTATTGGGCCCAGGACTTTTTTCGGCTGGTAGGCTTTTTATTTCTGATTCAATTTCACAATTTGTTATTGATCTGTTCAGAATTTTCATTTCTTCCTGGTTCAATCTTGAGAGTCTGGGTGTTTTCAGAAATTTACCTATTTCTTCTAGGTTTTCTTGTTTGTGTGCATAGTGATGTTCATAATAGTCTCTGAGGATATTTTGTATGTCCGTGGAGTCAGTTGTAATGTCACCTTTGTCATTTCTAATTGTGTTTATTTGGATCTTCTCTTTTTTTCTTTATTAACTCAGATAGCAGCCTATCAATCTTGTTTAATCTTTCAAACAACAAACTTTTGTGTTCATCGATGTTTTGTATGGATTTTCACATCTCAATTTCAATCATTTCAGTTCTGATTTAGATTATTTCTTATCTTCTGCTAGCTTTGATGTTGTTTTGCTTTTGTTTTTCTAGTTCCTCTTCCTTTCCTAGGTGTGATGTTAGATTGTTAATTTGAGATGATTCTAACTTTCTGATGTAGGCATTTAGCGCTATAAACTTTCCTCTTAACAATGCTTTAGCTATGTCCCAAAGATTTTGGTATGTTATGCCTCTGTTTTCATTAGTTTCAAAGAATTTTTTGATTTCTGCTTTAATTTCATTTTTTATCCCAGAGTCATTCAGGAGCATATGGTTTAATTTCCATGTAACTATGGTTTTGATAGATTTTCTTAGTAATGATTTTTAATTTTTATTTTGCTGTGGTCTGAGGGTGTGTTGGGTATGATGTCAATTTCTTTGAATTTGCTTGGACTTGTTTTATTCCTGAGCACATGCTCATCTTAGAATTATGTGCCATGTGCAGATGAGAAGAACATATATTCTGTTGGTTTTGGATGGAGTGTTCTGTAGATGTGTAATTAGCTCCAATTGGTCAAGTGTTGAGTTTAAGTCCAGCATATCTTCATTACTTTTATGCCCTGATGATACATCTGACATTGTCAGTCGGGTGTTGAAGTTCCCCAAGATTATTGTGTAGCTTCCTAAATCTCTTCATAGATATCTAAAAACCTGTTTTATGAATCTGGGTACTCCAATGTTGGGTACATATACATTTAGGATAGTTGAGTCTTCTTGTTTGTATTGTAACTCTTACCATTATACAATATGTATGTTGTCTTTTTAAAAATTATCGTTGGTTTAATGTCTGTTTTATACAAGAAAAGCTACCCCTGCAGTTTTTTGTTTTCCATTTGCCTGATAGTTCTTTCTCCATGTCTTTAGTTTTAGCCTGTGGGTTTTTTTACTTGAGACAGGTCTCTTGAAGTTAGCAGACAGTTGGGTCTTGCTTCTCTATCCAACTTGCCATTTTATGCCTTTGAAGTGGAGACATTAGCCCATTTACACTCAGGATATAAATTGATATGTGAGAATTTGATCCTGTTATTGTGCTATTAGCTGCTAACCATTTTTAAAGGATCCAAGAACACTTCCTTCATGAAGACCACCATGATTGCAGATATTAAAATTAAGTTGCACTTTGAACTCTGGATCATTTTCTCTAGACCTCTCTCTGACACTCTATATTCCTTATTATAGAATTGTGGGAATACTTTAGGGGAGCAGAGTTGGAATCATTCATTTCCTAGGTCAGTCTTATACCTACCTTTCCCTATTTAACATGCTAAGTAAAGAAGAGTTTACTCACTTAATTGATTCTATTTCCAGAAGACTGGGTATTCAGTGGCAATCTCTGAGGCCACACTTAGGTGCTTTACCTTGACCCTAAGCCATGTTCTGCAACTCAGCCTCCCAACCACTATCAGAGTAGAGCAGTACATGTTTTTCTGACTGTTATAAAAGGTGCTGGTTTGAGTCTCATTCTTTTGTTTTTCTCTCTTATGAACAGGGTATGGAGATCTATGTTTGAATCCTGTTCTGTGTCTTCTTGGCTCTGTGACTTGGACAGGTTATTTCAGTTACTTAACATTCAGTTTAATCATCTGCTAAATGATGACTCTCATTTTACAAGGATGATATGAGAATTAAATGTTATAGAAAACTAATAAGTATCTCAAACAGAGCCTGGCACAAGATGCTTCATAAGTAGTAACTATATCAAAATGTAAATCATAATAACCTTTAGTAACTATATATTTCTGGTCAAGACTTTAGAGTATAAAAGGAAGTAAAAGGTATCACCTGATGTGATACCCATTAGACTCTCAGGCAATCACCGTTTAGCTTTTTTTTTCCTGATTTTTATTTATGCCTTGTCCACAATAGATAGCAACTGGCACAAAGGCAAATCTGAGCCTTTTTAATTTGTAAATTAAATCACAGTGTTTAGGGCATGGTTACTATACTGTTTATTGAATTGAATGGGGAAAATATTGACAATTTGCATTTGTTTGGCACTCTTCAGCATAATTTTGCATTTATCTGTTATGTGCCTCAACACTGCAAGATAGACATGGACAGCAGAAATTATCAACACTGTATATATAAAGAAACCGAGCTGTAGACAAATGAAGTCGATTTCCTATGGTCACTCAGAGAGTAAAACTCAAAAGTAGACAGAAACTTCTAATGTCATGACTAGTTTTCTTGTTATACTATATTGTTATTCTTTGGAAAGAAGAAATCCCTGTATCACCTTTTAAAAAATTATTCTAAATAAGAGATAAACTTAGGGAAAACAAATGGTAACAATATTGAATTTTTCCTATATAGTTCCATGCGTCTGTTCTCTCAGATAATGCCTGCTAGCACTGCCCAAGACCTGGGCCCAGATACGTACAGAAGGGGCTGATCAAAGCAAGAGCTTAAAAACTGACGGATGCTCATGTTTGTTCACAGTTTGTTAAATCATTTGTTATTATTGAGCATCTGGAAAAAACTGGCCTATTTGAGCGGCATTAGGATCTTGTAGAAGTCCCTGGTGACTTCTTTTCCCTAATCACCCAAAGGCCTAAGTGATTGCAGATTCCTCCCATCAAAAACAAAAAAACAAAAAAACAAAAAAACAAACAAACAAACAAAAAAACAATAATTGGAAAACCAACAAAATACCAGAAGAGAACAAATAGAAGTTTAACTTTTGTAATTAATTTCTTATTAAGTCATTTTGATGCTTATATATTTTGCAGAAAGAAATCATAATTAGTTTTAGCATTCATGAGGCATCAGGAGTTCAGTTCATAGAAATCCAAGTTTAAATTCTGCCTGTGCCATTTCACCTACTTTCCAGCCTTCTTCTTCCACCAGAGAAAGAAGCACATGGCTGACCTTTCACCTTCTTCAGGTAGCTGAGAGAGCTCCATTGAAATGTGTGCTAACAAAATCAGGACTTCACAAAATGCTTTAACCTCATAAAACTCAATGAGCTAGGGGCTATTTCCACTATAGATTAAGAAACTAAAAAAAAAAAAAAAAAAAATCAAAGTTACTGTGAATAGCTAGCAAGCTTAGATTTTTTTTTAAAATTGGGGACAGGGGTGGTTGGTATCCATATTTACAAGAGACATTTGTTAATACATCAGTCTCAAGATTATAGATGTGGTGAATATATTGGTAAATTGGGGAATTCTCTTGCCTCTTATCTCTGTAGGTTTAGGTCCCCATCTATCTCCACTCCCCCCATAATTCCACACATGGCTGAAGGGGGTGAATGTGCAAGACGACATCGCACTTTGTGTAGAGAATGCCTCTCAACTATTAAGAACAGCAGAGCATAGCATATAAGAGCACAGATTCTGGAAGTAGACAGAAGGTTATAACCATAGTTCTGCCATTTTCTTCTGTTCACTGTTACTAGCAAGTTAGTTAACCTCTCTGTGCCTGAAAAAGATGGTTTTAAAAATGGTATCTAGCAAATTTAGATGATACTTAAACAAGTTTATACTAACAAAGCATTTGATAAAATAAATTGATTTATGTTACCTCATCCCTAACCCAAGTTTTGCTAATATGATTTATTTCTTCACATTAAAAATATAAAGATCTGGGAGAAGTATGTTGCCAGAGGCATTAGCAAGTGCAAATATGCCTAATATGTTCTTTGAGGAATAAAAGAAATGCTGAAGCATAATAAGGGGAAGATAAGTAGGACATGAGGTAAGAGAGAAGGGGGTTGGATGAGGTAGTGCTTCGGAGTGGTTTTTTTTTTTTTTTTTTTTTTTTTAACCAGAGAAACATTGCTATCTGATTTTCATTAATTTTTTTTTTTTTTACTTTGCTGCATGGAAAATAGAACAAGAGTGGGAAAATGGGGAAACGCAGGAAATACTGTGACAGAATGCTAAGAGATTATGGTAGCTTAGTCTAGGGAAGGATTCTGAATATATTTTGAAAGCATAGAGAATAGAATGTACTAAAAGATAGGATGTGGAGTGTTAGGAAAAATAATGAAGGATGAGTCCAAGTATTCAGTTAAGTAAGTAGACAGATTAGAGTGTCATTAATTGAGAAGTGAGAAATCACTAATACATAATTATGATTCTGTTCTGTTTCCCTATAATACTGGTACTGACTTTTATCATATATTAAACATTCAATACAAAAATTTCCTGTTTACATAACTATCTCTAACCTGGATCTAAGGCTCAGTTTTGCTGTCTTGTAACATTGGTGGTGATCTGTCACTGATTTCCAGGATACTGTGGACTCCCTAGAGACAAAGATTCTGTGTTTTTCACAGATGTAGCCCGTGTGCCTAGCATAGCACCTGACACACAATTGGCTCTATTAATATATGTTAAGTACATGAATGAGGCCAAAGGGATGACAGGATGCCTCAAGGAGTGTGATCAAATAACAAGTCTCATTCTCAGATCGTCAAGTCAGTTTACCAGACAGAAAGCATTCCTTTGTAGAACAGCACTTGTTTAAACAAAACTAAACATAGCAATGCCAATTTACAGCAGGATCTGTTAGGTGGACCAGACAATCCCATCAAGCAATCTCATGTATTTTTACCATCTAATAAAACTACATGGGAAAAATTTTGGTCCAATCAAGATGGAGTAAGCACACTCTGATTCTCCCACTGAATACAGCTAAAAATCCTGGACGGAGCTGGAGAAGCTAGTTGAAAACTCTGAAAAATAAGTAGTAATAAGTGGATTGGGGAAAAATAACAGAACTCAAAACATCACTGAATCATGCATGAGTTTCTTGAATTTTTTTCCCTAATATCTTCAGATTTAGACTCAAAAGCAGCCAAATCATGGAAGTGTGCACCAGATGCAAGCAGAAAAAGCTCCAAGAAAAGTTCTTTATTTCCAATCTGAGGAATAGAAAATGGCACCCTACAAATCAGAGAGAGTGGAGAAAGTTATATTTTTGTTTTTTTGTTTTCTTCTATTCAAGCCCCCAGGTAACCCTGGCAAGGTGATAGCACGTGGTGGTGGCAAAGGCAAAAGTGTCTGGGTGGATGCTTTTAAATCTAAGGATGGAAACCCTTCTCTGTGACCAAAGGAACTATATCCCAAGAGTGTGTGTGTGTGTGGGGAGAAATTCTCTGTTGGTTTGTTCCTTTCTCTAGCCTTTCCCCACTTGGTTCCCATGGCAGGGTGATCTTAGGAACAGAAAGTGAGAGGCAGAGGTGAAAATTAAAGTCTCAGATCTCTAGCCGGAGGACCAGGAGGTGGGTGGGAGAGGCTGGAACTTGGAGTGGGACAGGGAGACAGTAAGGGCAGGGAGGCGGGGAGTGCTAAGGAAGTGGTTCTATAGCATTGAGTATGATTCTTAGTTTCCCCCTAAGTTGTACAGGCATTGATTTGACTCTGGTCAGCATACCAACCTTTTGAAAACTAAACTATGGGATGGAACAATGCCCAGGGCTAAAGACTGACCACTCGATGAGGCGTATGTTTGATAAACTTTGAAAGCACTGCAAAGGCTTTGAAAACTGAGAGTTGAAGGTGCATCATAAGAAGGTAAGTGGGAACTTACAGACTAATGAGGTTGTTTGCCTATACTTAAAAAACAAACAAACAAACAAAAAACAGTATTCTCCATTAGATTTAAATAGCACCCAAAATTTCATAACATTATATTTCAAATGTCCAGAATATGGCAACTGTATACAATTATTTGGGAGTGATGTAAAGAGCACAGAAACTTTTACTAATATTCTGGCTTCATTTCTAAATTCAGACTGTTGATACCATCTTTCTTTAATGATTTAGTAGAACTCATTGAGTTATATTCAATTCTTTGTTCTTGCTGCTTTGGCCCTAGAGAGAAATTCTGGCTCATTAAATAATTTATTAGTTGACTCATTCAGAGATTAAGTCATTGATTAAAAAGACATTTATTGAGTACTTACTGCATGTCAGACACTGTGCTGGACGCTGCTGACAGAAACATAAGTAAGATGAATCTGTGTCCTCAAAAAAAAAAAAAAAAAAATTCACCATATAAGGTATGAGCTCAGTGGTAGAAGCTTGTGGGGACCAAAGGAGTTTCATCTTATTAGGCAAACTTTAAAGTCTTAAATGCACATAATAAAATGCTTTGTTTTATTCAAAGTTCTTTTCTTATCCAGTAAATGGTAGGTATGTTAATTAGTTGGCATGATAGTCCACCAAAGAACAGGACTTCATTCAGTAGTATTTACTTCGTTCAATGATTATTTTTTAGGGTCTGCTGTGAGCCAGGATTAACCTAGCCATGAGGTTCTGTACCAAGCAGACTTACCAGGTACTCTCTGGCTAGATCGGCCTCACAGCAGCATGTAGAGAGGAAATGGAAGCAGGAAAGGGCTGCTCTTCCTTCTTTTTTTCTTTATTCTAAACTAGATCCTTGAGTTAGACCACTTAACATTCATTCCTAATTTTCATCTTGTTTAAACAAATCAGAAGCCTCCAAGAGGATTAGCAGAAACTACAACTCTCCAATCTGTGATTATAATTTAACTTTACAGTGCCTCAAAACATGTTCTTTAATTCATCTGGGAAACCAGAACTTTGAAGCCTAGTAGCTGTTAAACAAAGGAAAATAAGACTGTCTTAACAGTGCAGAATCAAAGAATGTCTGAGATACAAGAGATTTCAGAGAACATCTACTCTACAAGCTGAAGAAAGGAAGCCCTTGGGCTGAATTTGGCCTTTAGATATGTTTTATTTGGCCTAAATGCCGTTTTATGGAAATTTCACATTAATATCTAGCTTTGTAGATTCTCTTGATAATCAGAAGATGTGACAACACTGGCTCCATTTTCTCACATGGCAAATGCTCTGGACCCTGTCTCATCCAAGATTGTGACCTTCTAATTTGGTCCAATAAACTAATATTACAGATAAGGAAAATAAGACCAAGAGGACTTACCTAAAGTCATACCTTTAGTTAGTAGAAGCTAGCCTCAGAATACTTGCCTCCTAATTTCTTGAATAGTGTTATTTTCATTATGTGAGGCTAAGGAACCATTGTTTAAGAATGATTTTGGCAAATTAACTCATGACCATAGAGTAATAAAACAAGCAGCAGTTTATTTTTTTAAAAAAATCTTGAGTTAATTCTTTGTGTTAGTTCTTATTCTAGGCACTAAAATACTTTCAGATTGTCCTCATGGTTTCTTCTGTACCGATTAGTAAGGGAAGGATAGTAAAAGGAAGGAAGATATAAGGGAAGGGATCCAAGTATTTTCTTGGAAGATGATTATAAAATCTGGAAAATACCATTGGATAACATACTATAACATTGCAATGAAAAAGAAAACTGCAGTAAATCAAATTCTCCCTACTCTCATTTATTTTGTGAATCTACTCATTCTTTATGCATATGGCAAATGGATTTCAGTTATGCACAGTGGATGATACCATATTTTTTTCTGCTGTGACAGAAGGGCAGGACATCCCTCCAAGCCAGAATTAATCTTTTGTCATTATATGCTCCCACAGAAATGTGTTTATATCTCTATTACAACACACAATACTCTCTGCCATGCATTAGAATTTTCTATGTGCTTGTCTGTGCACACCACAGAGTGGGAACTCCCTGAAGCCTAACATTTGTCATGTTTATCTTGGATCTTCCATAGTTTTTAACACCATGGCTTAGACTAGGCAATCCATTTCTTCATTTTGCATTTGCTAAATGCCTATTCTGTACAAAAGCCTCTAAACGTATCATGGGATTCAGAGATTACTTCAGAGTAGAAAATCAGCCCTATATGGATCAGACACACATTGATCTTGTTTATCATTGTATTTCCAGCACCCAGAACACTGTTCAACATTGTCAGTAATATAACAGTGGATCATACTTATGATGGTTGAAGGTGGAATAGACTTACTATATGGAATCTAACAGAAAGTGGGCCCAACAGAGAAATGAAGGTGCATAGAAACTGATGTTTATTTTCCATCAACCATTTTTCCATGTTGCTTAAGAGCCTGTGCAAGAACAGCTTAAGACCATTCAGTTGTTGCTCCTACCCATTCAGTGGCCTGAGCAATGGGAACTGCAGACCAATCTTCTGTGGCAGGCTGAGCACTCCAGTCTTCAGTAAGGAACTGCTGAATAGACACAGAGGGCACCTGCACACTTTCAGACCAGTCTGAAACCTCAGGCTGAGTAGTAGTGATCTCAGGAGCTGGAGCAGTCCATTCACCCTGAAATTCCTCCTTGGTCACTGCCTTTTCAGCAGCAGCCTGCTCTTCTTTTTCAATCTCTTCAGGATCTCTGTAGAAGTAGAGATCAGGCATGACCTCCCACGGGTGTTCATGGGAAATGGTGCCATGCATGCACAGAACTTCCCGAGCCAGCATCCACTACATCAAACCCACTGAGTGAGCTCCCTTGTTGTTGCATGGGATGGCAATGTCCACATAGCACAGAATCTGTGTTACACAGAGCAGTGGTAGGTAGGTTAACATAAGATGCCTCCGTGAGAGGCTGGTGGTCAGCCCTGGGGTCAGTAACCACAAGAAGCTGTGGCTCCTGGAAGGCTGCCTGGATCTGGTTAGTGAAAGTTCCAGGAGTGAAGCGGCCAGCAATTGGAGTGGCTCCAGTGGCAGCAGCAAACTTCAGCACGGCCCTCTGGCCAGTTTTCCTGGAGGATATAACACTGACATCAGCAGGGTTTTCAATGGCAACAATGGCACGAGCCGCCAGCAGAAGCTTCTCCCAAGTCCTCTTCAGATTTATGATGTAGATGCCATCACTTTTATAGATGTACTGTTCCATCTGGAAGTCAAGATTAGTGCCACCTAAGTGGGTTCCTGCCACAAGGAACTTAAGAACATCCTCCTCCTTCATTTGCAGGACATCAAGGGCTCTGGACATTGTGAAAGTTTCCCTTTAAGTTACGATGGGAATCCAGAACAATGCCGTATGGACCCCTCTGTAGGTAGCGCGGAAAGCAGATCAAGTTTAATAAAACAAATGACTAGCTATTGATTTAGGGCTTAGGCGGTGACTAGTGTTCTAGGGAAGAAAAAATATTCTATGAAAGGGCTGGAGTAACTGATGACATCACATAAATCATTCATCCTGTGCCTAACACTATACTGCCTATTCTTTGTCAGGCAGCATGGCAATACTGGAAACCCAGAGCTGTATCCACATGCCTGTAGAGACACCAGTTCCGAATATTTGCAGCATCTCCCGTTTATAATTGTGCCCGAAATACAGGCAGTTGACCTCTGAATGCTCATATTGAAATGCAAATGAACACAGCAGCTGCAGAAAGAAGAGGCTTCTTCAGGGAGCTTCAAAAATTCAACAGGGATTGCACACTTCTACGTGCAGAACACCAAATTTTAAATTTAAATGATTCACCATGAACAGCCGGTTGGCAGCCCTCTGATGACTATGTTATTTTAGATACCATATCTCTCATTCACATTACAGTATTTTGCAGAACTTCCATATGGTATGTAAATGAAAGGAGAATTCCACAGGGGCATGAGGGCTAATGGTTATGATATTATTTAAAAGATTGTGTGGCAAAAACCATAGCATTAAAGTCTTCTTACTATACTAAGACCAAACTCCTAGACCAGACTTTTTCCACTTGGCCCTATCTATCTTCATCGCCACCATTCTTTTCCATGAGTTATATTTTAACTGTGTTTTGTAATGTTTCTGAAGATGTGGCTTTCCCATTTTTTTCCAATTAGCTTTTTGTCATACGTTAAAATACAATCTAGTGGTCACTGTACGATGAATCCTTGATAGCGTTTCCCAGGTAGAATTGAAAATGATTCTTTTTTCAGGGCTCCCTCACTTTGAAAAGAAGGAAAATAATACTTTCTTTTAGAGTTGTGAGAATTAGAGATAATACATATGGAAGTTATGACCCCATAACAGGTACCAAATAATTAGAAACTTGCTGTTGTTATTATACATCTAGTACAATTTACATACACAAGATCACTATTAGTATATTTCTATAATTAACATACTCCATCTTTGAAAATTTGAGAATTACTGTGCTTATTTATTCACACAGTGTTCTAGAGTTTATGCTTCCGACAATGAGATGCAAAAAAATGTAAGTTCCTTTAAGATTTTATTTCTAATTAAAAATAATGAGCATGCTAAATGAGAATTCCATCTCTTATAATAAGCACTGTAATTGAAATGAAGTAGAAAATTGCAAAAACGAATTACATTGCAGTATGTAAACCTTCTACAAAGAATTGAACCAGAAAATGCATAGTTCACAAATTGCACACGTGGGAGATTATTCATCATCTCTAATACAAGAGATCTGATTAGGGTAGAAAGTAGATCTGTATAAAATGTCTAATATTGAATCATTTTTATCAAAAAGTATTTTATGAAGCTCCCTCTTCTGAGTGTAGTGGCTATTGTACCAATGGTACAAATTTTGTAAGGTATAGATATTCCTTTAAAATCACAATGTTATTTTCAACCATGACAATAATTATTTTCTATAAGCCATTTTACTCTGAAATATTTCAAAGGTAGCCACTAAAGAAGAGATAGGAGAGGAAAGTATCCCACAGGTGCTACATTCTAGGTACTTTACACTTATGACCTCATGTAGCCCTCACAGCAAACACATAAGCTAAGCATCATTTTCTACCCTTGCTTAGATGAGAACATTTGAGCTCCAAGAGTTAGAATAAAATGTTAAATGACATAAAACTAAAACATAGTTGGGGAGAATTTCAAACACAGTTCAGTCTGACTCTTTCGACTATGTCATCTGCAGTATACCTAAACTTCTGCAGTATACCTAAAAGGAACATTTTCTAAATTATTATCATGTTTAAAAAGAAGTAACAAAGATAAGAAATTGCTTAAATACACTATCCACCTTACCATTATGAATACACATTTATTTCACTATAATCCAGACTTGAATTCCTTTGATTTATGGGATCACACAGCTCAGTACATAGCTCAAGAGCTGCATGCTGGAGGGAGCTACGAGGAAGGGGTGGGGGCGGCAGACACCTGCCTTCTGACATCTGATCTTTTAATCAAAACCTGATATATATGCATTTATTTATTCAATGAGTATGTATTGAACACCAACTGTGTGCCAGGGTTTTCCAGTTAACAGAGATTGCAGTAAATATTTCTTAAGAATCTAGTGTGTCCTAATATCCATAAAACTGCAGTAGAGGAATTAGTCTCATGCATATGCATATGGTTTAGCTTATTTGGAGTCATATAACCTAGGTTTGAAACTATTTTTCCACTTACTAGTTGTATAACCCTGGGCAAGCTTTATTTATTTATTTATTTGTATTCAAGAAAATCTATTACATTTCTTTTTTTTATTTCTTTTAATGATTTATTATTATTATTATACTTTAAGTTCTAGGGTACATGTGCACAACGTGCAGGTTTGTTACATATGTATACATGTGCCATGTTGCTGTGCTGTACTGGTTAACTCGTCATTTACATTAGGCATATCTCCTAATGCTATCCCTCCCCCCTCCCCCCACCCCATGACAGACCCCAGTGTGTGATGTTCCCCACCCTGTGTCCAAGTGTTCTCATTGTTCAATTCCCACCTATGAGTGAGAACATGCAGTGTTTGGTTTTCTGTCCTTGCAATAGTTTGCTCAGAATGATGGTTTTTAGCTTCATCCATGTCCCTACAAAGGACGTGAACTCATCCTTTTTTATGGCTGCATAGTATTCCATGGTATACATATGTGCCACATTTTCTTAATCCAGTCTATTATTGATGGACATTTGGGCTGGTTCCAAGTCTTTGCTATTGTGAATAGTGATGTTATAAACATACATGTGCATGTGTCTTTATAGCAGCATGATTTATAATCATTTGGGTATATGCCCAGTAATGGGATGGCTGGGTCAAATAGTATTTCTAGTTCTAGATCCTTGAGGAATCGCCACACTGTCTTTCACAATGGTTGAACTAGTTTACATTCTCACCAACAGTGTAAAAGCATTCCTATTTCTCCACATCCTCTCCAGCACCTGTTTTTTCCTGACTTTTTAATGATTACCATTCTAACTGGTGTGAGATGGTATCTCATTGTGGTTTTGATTTGCATTTCTCTGATGGCCAGTGATGATGAGCATTTTTTCATGTGACTGTTGGCTGCATAAATGTTTCTTTTGAGAAGTGTCTGTTCATATCCTTTGCCCACTTTTTGATGGGGTTGTTTGATTTTTTCTTGTAAATTTGTTTAAGTTCTTTGTAGATTCTGGATATTACCCCTTTGTTAGATGGGTGGATTGTAAAAATTTCTCCCATTCTGTAGGTTGCCTGTTTACTCTGATGGTAGTTTCTTCTGCTGTGCAGAAACTCTTTAGTTTAATTAGATAATCCTGGGCAAGTTATTTACTCTCTCTAAACATTACTGGATTTTTGTTAAAAGGACACTAATAGTAATTGTGTCATAAAATTTGATGGGAGCATAAAATGAGATAGTATATGGAAAGTGTGGATAAGAATAGAACCTAGCAAGCAACTGCTTGTTAAGTGTTAATTATGATAATGATGATGATAAGACCACTTATTTTTTATTTTTTCAAGACAGAGTTTCGCTCTTGTCACCCAGCATGGAGTGCAATGGCGCAATCTCAGCTTACTGCAACCTCCGCCTCCCAGGTTCAAGCAATTCTCCTCTCTCAGCCTCCTGAGTAGGTGGGATTATGGTGCCCACCACCATGCCTGGCTAATTTTTCATATTTTTAGTAGAGACAGGGTTTCACTATGTTGGCCAGTCTGGTCTCGAACTCCTGACCTCAGGTGACCCGCCCACCTCAGCCTCCCAAAATGCTGGCATGACAGGCATGAGCCACCGTGCCCGGCCTGAGACCACTTATATTGTCCTCAATGATCAAATTAAGCTATAGAAATCTTCATGATTGGGCTGCATAAAATACAAATCGCTTTTCTAATTTTGATGGACCTCTTATTTTACCTAGATTATGGAAAACTGTATTATTTTTTCATTTGGGAAATTGAAGTAGCTTTTATTCCCCTGTGTTCCTTTTACTTGACTGCCGAGCAATGGGAATGTCACCCAGGCTCAGTAAATTGGCAGCTGTATTCCAGGAATCTGGAGAGAGCTAAGTAAAGCAAAAGAATGATCAGTATTTATTTGCAATCATGTTCGTGATAGGGTGCAAATGTAGTCATACTCTGGCCAAATTGCTAAAAGCTGTTTCCTGCTTCCTGGAAGCCTATGGACCTGGGCCAACTTTCCAAACTTGGTCTTCCAGCTACCAGTACATCCGGGTGGTGGGGGTGGGCAATATTCTTTAAACCAATACTGTTTATGTCATTTATTTGTCTTAAAAAAGTCAAACTAAAATTGGTTTTTAGTGATCGCAACGAAACCACTGGCATGAGTCAAAATGTTGTTTGGAAAAGCAACTTGCAATCAACTGGATACATATTTACTAATTATTTAAGTTCCAATTCAACTATTGATTTTCATAATAATGAGTGGCTTGGCTGTCTTTAGTGTTTGATGGGCTTGTATGAAGGCCTACAATCCAAGAGAATTAAATTATTTAATTTTATATTAAAGTCAAACCATGGACCAAAAGTTTTCCTGAGCCAAATTATTTAAGAAAGAAAATGCAAACGTCAAATTCAGTTCACTACTGGCTTCTCCTGATCTGGAATAGCATATGCCTCGCACCCTGGAACCTGATTTCACAGGGGAGAATACCTTCCAATTATCTGTGACTATTTGAATCTAGTAATTCTGTATAGAGAAAGAATCACCAGATGAATTTTCTTCCCTCTCTTGTCTGCTGAATAAGCTTAATTAAATATTGCCTGAGAGGATAAGAGAAAACCCTGGGCCATGCCTTATGGACGTTCTTATGTACGTACTCCAAAGAGAATGAGAAACATGGGAGGAAGGAACAATGACAAGAGGGAAACTGAAATAAGAAACTAAAAATTTCAGGCTGGGTATGGTTTCTAATGCCTCTAATCCCAGTGCTTTGGGGGACTAAGATGGGAGGATCTCTTGAGCCCAGCAGTTTGAGGTGGCAGTGAGCTATGATGGCACCACTGCATTTCAGCCTGGGCAACAGAGCAAGACCCTAACTGTAAAGAATAAAAATTAAAAATTAAAAATTCAGGCATCAAGGGAACCCTTATTGCAGAAAATTTGCTATGTGCTTCTTAGACAATCAATTAAAACATCAGTTTTGCTTTCTAAATTTTTCCATGTGATATTCAATAATACCTGGTTATTCAGGATTTTAAAAAAAAACTCTTTGAAGTTATTTACTATGTTTCAGACTTAATTTTCCCCTGTGTTAGAAACAGAGGTAAGATATTGATACAACTAAGATGGTGTTATTGCTAGGGGATCTAGGAATACAGAATTGTATAAAACTATAGCTACTGTTTTGCATGAGGTTTACTTATGTGATACAGTCTTGCCAAACAATGACCGTACCTCATATGTGAAATTAAAATGCTTTATTATTCAAACCATGGTCATTTGGAATGAAGTAAACCTAAATTTTATATCAAAGGGATCTATTCCTCAGCCTCAGATGCAAATCTTACACTAGTAAGATTTGGCAGCTCTACGGGGAACAGGCTAAAGAACTCAAGGGTGCCAAAGATCCAGAGAGCCAGGATTTCTACCTCACTCAGAGAACAGGGAACAAAATGGCCAGGCTTGCCTCCAGATAAGAATATGCCCTACTTCAGCTTACTTCCATAGCAAGAGTGTATGAGGAAAGAGAGAAAAGGCTATACCAGTGTCCCTGACTTTGAATCCATAGTACCTCTGCACTCTATCACAGGTGGCCCAGTAAGTATCCTGGAATCTAGCCAAATTGTTACACAAAGAGTAATTTTTCTAAGGAAAAATCCTTAGAAAAGAAGTATTGGGTGGATTTTCTTCTTCATGGGTCACAATTTGACATTCATATTAAAAATTGTTAAGCACTAGCATCGTACCAACATTATCGTATAGAATTGTGGGCCTGAAAAGGCCATGCAATTTACTCTTAAGATGCTGTAACCTAGAGGGAATGTTTAATTGGAGAGAGAGGGAGGGGGGCAAGGGCTGAAGAACTACCTGTTGGGTACTGTGCTCACTTCCTGGGTGATGGGTCTAACCATACCCCAAACCTCAACATCATGTAATATACCTTTGTAACAAATGTGTGCACGTACCCCTAATTCTAAAATAAGAGTTGAAAAAGAAATGAAAATAAAAACAACAAAAAATCAAGCAAACAAAGAGCAATAACACAAATCCAAACTCTAGAAAAGAAGAGAGAATTTGTAGCTTGGGTCAAAGGAGAAAGCTATGATGATTTCTCCTGTGCCACCGTCTAGGCAAAACACAAAAATTCCAGGTAGAATTCAGAGGTAACAGGCAGTGAGCTCTAAGAAATGTCACATATACAGAGCACGTTTTAAGTGACTAGCTTATTTTATTTTATTTTATTTTTACCAGAGTACCTCACACTAAACTTTCACAGACATACTTCTTGGACAATTCTTCCAACAATTTTGTAAATTGAGAGCAGCCTTTACAGGTTACACCAAATATAGAGAGATTTAACAACTTGCCTAAGGTCACAGAGACAGAAAATGGCAGAGAAGCACTACTGCTAAACACAGCTTTGTATAATGCCATGGATTACATAGCTATAGTATAGATAAGAGGTTTTAGATCATAAAACATTCTTAAATGTTGCTTTTATATTTTGCTAGAATTTCACAGATGTAAAACATGCCAATTAAAGCAGAATATATAAAGCAGTCTAATCGGAAACCTTCTGGCAATAAGAGTTTGCACTTAGTTTATAAATGCACAAACCTCTCCACTGTGACTCATAGAGATTTCTGACTTCCATTTATTTGAGTTTCATTTCTCCATACAATGTAATTTTTGGTTGAATTCTTTCTTAGATTTACATTCTTTTATGTGTTCGGAAGTGTTGTGATTCTTGGCTCTGTGAAATTGCTAGAAAAAAGTGCAGAAGAAATATGCCTAATAATGTTGTAATTTATTGAGTTTTACTAAATGACAGACACTATGTATTATGGACTAAATTATGTCCCCTCAAATACCCCCAATATGTTGAAGAAACTCTAATTCCAAGTGTGATGGTATTTGGAGATGAGGTTTTGGGAAGTAATTAGGTTTAGATGAGATAATGAGGGTAGCTTGTTCATGACAGGGTTAATGTCCTTAAAAGAAGAGATACCAGTGACTTGATAAAGAAGACATGAAAAAAATTTGATTCATGCCTTGAATTTCTCTCCCTTTCTGCCAAGTGTGCACATAGCAAGAAGTAGGCTATCTGTAAGTCGGCAAATAAGACCTCACCAGAATCCAACTATATTCACATCCTGATCTCAGGCTTCCAGCCTCCAGCCCTGTGAAAAATAAAATGTTGTTTAAACCACTGTGTCTATGTTATTTTCTTATGGCAGCCCAAGCTGACTTAACACTATGTTAAATGCTTCATAGGTACTATTCCATGTTCTTTTCATAAGATTTCTATCTGCTAGGCATTTAATATTATCCTAAATTTACAACTGAAGAAAGTGAAGAAAGAGAGTTTAAGCAATTTGTCCAGTGTCATAGAGCTATTAAGTGGCAGAGCCAGGATATAAATCTAGCCTGTCAAATGCCAAAGCTTATGCAAAACCACTTTACTGTGATGTCTTCAATGTGCATAACTTTTCATTTCCATAAATCCACCATTCACAAATCAATCAATTTAATCACATTATCACATTTATGAATACGAGATACATGAGTTTACCTTACATTTCTTTGTGGAACATTTTTTGGGTCTGATGGACCCAGCTCTTCCTGTAATTACTATCTGAAAGATGCACATTAGGGACAGTTTCTAGCCTTCTATTCACTCTTAGTAATTTTGCACCAGGGATTCTTCATTACCACTGCATGTCATTAAGATGTCAGTCATACTCCTCCTAATTACCTGTACAACAGCAACATGTGTACACTTCAAATTTGAAATATTTTAAGCAGAACTCACCTTCTCTACCGCAATCTTGCCCCTTTCCCTATTTCTCTATTTACAAAATTTTCTCAATCACCTAAAATTGAATCCTTTATGTCACCCTTGCCTTCTCCCTTTCCTTCAACCCTGCAGAGGATCACTAAGTTTACCTCATTCTTCTGTCACCTAACAATAACTTCTATGACACCCTCAAATTCCCATTAGCTTAATAAAATAAAGGTAATCTCTCCCTCACCCAACAAACTCTGAATTATACTGTCAGATTAATCTTTTTAAATGTGGCTTTTGATTACATCATTTTCTTCAAAAATCTTCAACAATTAAGATATAGAAGAAAATTCCTCAAATCATGGTTCGACATGCATGATTTAAAAAAATCTTTTCAAACTTAAATTCTCAGTCTTATTTGTTATAATCTGTGACACTGAGTAGGACATGTATTTTCTCAACTCCATTATTCAGTTTGCCAAGCTGTTTAAGCTTGAAATACTCTGCCTCCAACTCCCTGTCTCACAGCCCAACCAAACTTCAGGATTCAATTCAAAGACTAGCTATGTCATTAATCCTTGATTTCCCCAGATGCATGAATTCTCTACTTCTCTAACGCCTAGAACCACATTAAGTCACATTTCAACTATTTTCTACTTATTATGTATAATCTTGTATTGAAGGTATTCCCAGATAAATTATAAGATGGAAGAGATTAACCACTAACTATTCTTGGCCTCTTCTCTTGTAACTCTTAAAACTAGTTCAGGATCATGCTTAATGGATGTTAAAAAGTGATTTGATAAAGAATATATGAAAGAAATTTAATTCATGCCTTGAATTTGTATCAATACTTCATTGAAAAGAAATCATGTGCCATTTAGGTTATATTTAATGTCTGCTCTGATAGTCATGAACCCTTGAGCTGATCAGTAAAATGTTTTGCAAGAAACAGCTCAAATATCCTGGATCTATTCCAAAATAAATTGAATTTGCAGGGTCAGTGGGAATCACTATGGTAACAGATGGATCCTTTAATTCTTGTAGTCACTTTGGTGTAGACTGGCATTTACATATCATGACAAAGGCCTGCTGCTGTCCATCAGGAGCAGGAGAAAGGTATATCAAGTCATGATAATTAACAATAGTTGCTATGACAATAGACTCAAGTAACCAGTAGCTTAATACAATAAAAGTTTATTTTTTGCTTATATCACAATCTAATATAGATTGTGAAGTGCTCCTGACTCTTTTAAGTGACTCAGGGAGCCAAGCTCTTTCTAACGCATGATTTTGCCAACTTTGGATCCCTTTTTTTCTAGTCACATGAATGTAGGAGGGAGATTGAGACCAGGATCTTTTGTGTATTTTTAGAACACAGGCCTTTAAGTAGCACACATCACTTTAGCTCATATTCTGTCGACCAATTATAGTCAGATACTGCAAAGTAGGTTTGCAAATGGTGCTTTCCTATGTGCTCAGGAAAAGGAAATGGATTTGCTGAACATCTAGCCTATCTTTGCCATACCAAAGCTCCAGTACCTGAAGGAATTTGATATCTGGATCTGATGGTTATTATTCTGGAAGAAGGACCCTGAAAACGCATTTGTACTGGGTCTATTGGTAGTGTCAAAATTCTTTTAACATAAAATTCCTTCAAGTGACCAGACCTTCTTTAGTAGAATTCCATGGCAGGGCTATGCTCAGTAATACCCAACAACTTTGCATTGCTATTCATTCTCAAACTCAAATATGTCAGCTATGCATCAAACATATCTATAGTCTGACTGCACCTTACCTCTCCCACCTTATCTCTGCTTATGTATAGTGTCTTTTCTGCTTTAATCTTCCTAATCCATTTCTGTCTGTGAACATGGCAGGCAAATTCTGAGACCCCCTCCAGAGGTAGAGGGTTTTGTGAATTAGAATGCCTTCTTTATTGAGGATGGACAAATAGAGAACCTCTTCATGATGGACTCTTCTACTCCAGCTACACTTCCCTATTTCCTCAGGCTATTCTGTCTACTTGGCCACTTACCCATACCACCCCACTTACCCACAGTATCCCCATGCTGTCTCCTCCAATTGCCCTTGGATAATCTGACCTGAATTGATTTCTCCTATCCACAGACTTGCATGACTTACTCTTTGAGTTACACATTCCCGTGATGCTTGATAACCAGACAATCTGTTTACAGCTCTGTGGCAGTCAACGTTATCTGTTACAAAAAAGGCCAGTTCAAGTCCTGTCTTTGTCTAAGTCCTCTAGTGGCTTCATGTCTCAGTTGAATAAAAGCCAAAGTCAGCACAGTGGCCCACACAGCTTTCCAAGATCTCACCTTCTGTGACCTCTTTGACATCATCTTCTACTTGTTTCCCCAACTTACTTTGCTCCAGCCACATTGGTCTCCCATCTGTTTCCTTACCTATGACAGTTCCCACACCTCTCCAGGCTTTATTCCTGTAATTTCCTTCTCCTGAAATCATCATCTCCCTTAACAACTTGGGTCACTCCTTCCTCACTTTCTGGGTTTTATACAAAATTCAGTAAGGTGCACCCTCCCCAACACTCTAAATCCTATTTCCCTGCTTTATTTTTCTTCTAGCAATTATCACCATCTAATACAATATATATTTCACTTATCTATTTTGTTTTACTCTATCTCCCCTAACAGGAATGTATGTTCCACAAAGGCAAGACTTTTTGTCTGATTTGTTTACTTCTGTAACTCTAGTATCTAAAATGCCTAATGATATATAGTAGTTATTCAATAAGTATTTGCTGAAGGGAAAATGACTCTTCTAGTTTTAATCTTTTAGTATATCTTTTATTCCTTAGCAGAATGTAGAGACCCTGAAGTTAAGTACTAGATCATATATTTTCCTTGTATTCCACTCCAGGGTTGGCCAGTATTGCAAAGGGCTTAATAATAATTTACTAATGTAATACACACACACACACACACACACACACACACACACATTGTGATGGAGTTTCACTCTTGTTGCCCAGGCTGGAGTGCAATGGCTTGATCTTGGCTCTCTGCAACCTCTGCCTCCCAGGTTCAAGCCATTCTCCTGCCTCAGTGTCCCAAGTATTTGGGATTACAGGCATGCACCACCACAACTGGCTAATTTTGTATTTTTAGTAGAGACGAGGTTTCTCCATGTTGGTCAGGTTGGTCTTGAACTCCCGATCTCAGGTGATTTGCCCACCTCGGCCTCCCAAAGTGCTGGGATTATAGGCATGAGCCATTGCACCCAGCCAGTTATTATATTTTATAAGTCAAGATCTTTCACATCATTTCTCAGTGACCGTATCTTTGATAGAAGGCTCTCCTGTCTTCAGTACCACGTCACAGCTGTGGGGACAGCAGCTTCTTTATTTAGCAGCCATCTGGACTAGGTGTCAGTTCTCTGTAATTTTTAAAGGTTGTGACACTGGCAATTACTGAAATGTCAAAACACGAGGCCAACCATGAGGACTGTGGCAAAAACCTTCCCACATACTTGTCATGGTGATGTGGGTAAACTCATATATAGCATTTGACACTCAGCCATAAAATTGAAATTAAAGTTAGTTTTTTATAATATCTCAGAGAATGGCACCTTGTATAAGACAGGTATACCACACTAAAACACATACATGAATATGAAGAATAAGGTTATTAATAGGCAGAGGAAACATCTGTTTTTTGTTTTTATATTAGTTATATTCTAGTAATATGCTGTAAATCATAATTCCTAGCCTGGATATTATTGGGAAATATATTTACTAATACCACACTTTGTATTTCTTTTCCACAATAACCTAAATGCAAATATTTTCTAAAGCACAATTGATTGTAAGTGTAAAGTTTTAATGTAACATTTCTTGAGATCCTTTTATAGGATCTTTACCTATATCATACCATTTTATCCCCATGATGACTCTAAAATATAATTATTGTCTGAATTGTAGAAATGAAGAAGGCAAGGCTAAGTAACTGGTCCCTGGTTACAGAGTGAGTGAATGGTGAGCTGAATTTAACATAGGTGATCACTCCAAAGCTCTCACTCCTGTGCATTTCACAGCATGGCTTACCTGAGCCATCTGAGAGACTGGGAGAGAATAATTCACTGAGCATCTCAAAAGGGACAAGCTTAGACATTAAAAGCAGGAGGAGAAAAACATCCTTTTGTAAAGTAAATTTCCATTTGGTTACAGACATCAAAATCACAAAATATATGAGAGATAAGGGACTTGGTTATTTGCTAGAATTCTTTGAAGCCTGAGAAATAAGTCTGACAGATGATTATTTTATGTTTTATAGATATATATGTATAAAAGGACAAATAGATATTTGTCCTTAAACATTTCTGAACAGTTTTATTAAAGTACAATTGACATAAACTGCTCATATTGAAATTGAACACTTTGATAAGTTTTCACATATGTATACTCTCATGAAACCACACAAAAATCAAGATACTTAACATATCCATCACCTCCATGAGGTTCCTCCTGCACCTTTGTAATCCATCACTCCCTGTTCCCATCCCTAGGCAACCATTGATTTGCTTTCTGTCACTCTAGATTACTTTGCATTTTCTAAAGTTTCATAGAGATTGAATCCCACAGTATGTACTTTTTTTTTTTTTTTTTTGATGGGATCTAACTCCTTCATCTTGGCTGGAGTGCAGTGGTGCAATCCTAGCTCACTGTAGGCTTAAGTGATCCTGCTGCCTCAGATCCCCAAGCAGCTAGGACTACAGGTATGTGCCATCACATCTGGCCAATGTTTCTATTATTTTGTGGAGACGGGGTCTCCCTATGTTACCCAGTTTGATCTCGAGCTCCTGGCCTCAAGTGATCCTCCTGCTTTGGCTTTTCTGGCTACTTGGACTCATAATTACTTTGATTTTTACTGTGTTGTTGGGTGTATTAATTAGTCATTCCTTTATGTTGAGAATTAATATTCCATTATATGAATATATCACAGTTTATATATTCTTTAACCTGTTGGTGAATATTTAGGTTTTTTGGAGTTTGAGCTATTACAAATAACATCATTTTGAACACTATTCCTTAAATGTATAGGAGTAGAATGGCTGCACCAAATGGTGGCTATATGTTTAACTTTTTAAGAAACTGTCAAACTATTTTCTGAAATGGTTACAGCATTTTATATTCTCACCAGCAGTACACGAGAATATGTGTTCCTCCACATTCTTCCCAACAGTTGATATGACCAGGCTTTATAATTTTATACATACTATTAAGTACATAATGATATCTTATTGTGGTATAAATTTTTGTTTTCCTAATGATTAATCATATTGAGCATCTTCTCCTGTACTTATCTGCAATCCTTATATCTTCTTTGATGAAATAACTGTTCATCAATATTTTGAACAAGCATATTTTGAATAGTCAGTTCATCAAAGAAGATGTATGGGTGGCAGATAAATATAGGAGATGCTCAATATCACTAATCATTAGGAAAGTGAACATTTATACCACAATAAGATACCACTATACACTTACTGGGTCATGTATCCTATAAACACATAAACCACAAAAATTAAAAATAAAAGAAATGGCTTTTCATTTTGCTCATTTTAAAAACTGCATTGTTATTATTTTTAAAGAATTTCTCATTTATCCCAAATATAGGTAAATTATATACAAATTCTTCCAATCTTTAAAGTCTTTTAAAGAGCAAGTGTTTTTAATTTTTAATTTTGATGAAGTCCAACACAGTCATTTTTTCTTCTACTTGTTGTGTTTTGCTGTAACATATAAGAAACTTTTTCTAACATAAGGTCATGGATGGTTTTTCATGCTTTCTTATAGATATTTTATAGTTTTAGGTTTCACATTTATATCTATAATTTTCATTTTTTGAGATGGGTTCTTGCTCTGTTACTCAGGGTGGAGTACAGTGGTGCAATCATAGCTTACTACAGTGCTGAACTCCTGGGCTCAAGCAATCCTGCCTTAGCCTCCCGAGTAGCTGGGACTACAGGCAGGCACCACTGTAACCGATTACCTGACTAAATTTTTAAAATTATTTTTTGTAAAGAGGCAGGGGGGAGTTTCGCTTTGTTGCTTAGTCTGGTCCTGAACTCCTGGCCTATAATGATTCTCCTGGTTTGGCCTTCCAAAGTGCTGAGATTACAAGCACGAACCACCATAACTAGCTAAAATTGATTTTTAGTTAATTTTTATATACATTCATACATCACTTAATGACAAGAATATATTCTGAGAAAGGTGCAGTTAAGCAATTTCATCACTGTTTGAACATCTTAGAGGGTGGTTATGCACAACCTACTACACACATAGAATATATGATATAGTTGGTTTCTCCTAAGCTACAAACCTGTACAGCATTTTACTGTACCAAATACTGTGGGCAATTATACAAAAGTTTAAGTATTTGTATATCTAAATGTAGACCAAGTTCAGTAGAAGTATGACATAAAAAGTTTTAAAATGGTATACTTCTACAGGATACTTACCATGAATAGAGCTTGCAGGACTGGGAGTTGTTCTGGGCAAGTCAGTGAGTGAGTGGTGAGGGCATGTGATGGACTAGGACATTACTGCATGCCACTATGACTTTATAAACAATATATCCTTAGGCTACACTAAATTTATAAAAAATACTATTTTTCTTCAGATTAACCATAGTTTACTGTAACATTTACTTTATAAACTTTTACTTCATTTTTAACTATTCAACTCTTTTGTAATAACACATAGCTTAAAACACAAGCACATTGTATAAATGCACAAAAATATTTTCTTCTTTATATTCTTATTACATAATCTTTTCCTATTATTTTTTAAATGTTTTTTTAAAAAACTAAGATACATACACACATTAGCCTAGGCGTGCACAGGGTCAGTACCATCAATATCACTGTCTACCACCTCTGCATCTCATCCTACTGGACGGTCTTCAGGGGCAATAACACATGGAGCTGTTATCTCCTATGATAACAATACTTTCTGGAACAGCTCCTGAAGGACTTGCCTGAGGATGTTTTACAGTTAACTTTTTATTTCCTGTAAGTAGAAAGAGTGCACTCCCAAGTAATGATAAAAATATAGCATAGTAAATACATAAACGTTATTATTTTAAAAATTATGTTGTATTCATAATTGTATGTGCCATACTTTCATGCAACTGGCAGTGCACTGGGTTTATTTACATTAGCATCACCACACATGAGTAATGTGCTGCACCATGACATCACTAGGCAACAATAATTTTTCAGTGCCATTATAATATTATGAGAACATTGTTGTATATGTGGACCATCATTTACTGAATCGTTATGTAGCACAGGACTCTATGTTGCAAGGAATAGACTGAATTTTGGTGGGGAAGAAGGACATGTGGATATACAAATTTTTTAGTAGCATTTGTTAAAAAGCTTATCTTTTGGCATTTAGATTATTTCCACCTCTTGGCTATTGCAACTAATGCTGTGATGAGTGTTGGGTACAGATACCTCTTTGATATACCAGTTTCATTTCCTTTGGATATATATCCAGAAATAGGATTGCTGTATCATAAGGTAGTTTTATTTTTAATATTTTTAGGAACTTCCATCCTGCTTTCCATAATGGTTGTGCCAATTTACATTTCTACCAACAGTATACAGGGTCCCCTTTTCTCTACATCCTTGCCAACATGTCGTTTCTTTCATCTTTTTGATAGTAGCCATTCTAACAGATGTGAGATGATATCTCATTGTGGTTTTGATTTACATTTCTCTAATGATTAGCAGTGTTAAGCACCTTTCATATATCCGTTGGACATTTGTATGTCTTCTTTTGAGAAACGTGTATTCAAATCCTTAGTCCGGATTTTAGATTTATGTGTGTATGTTTTAATTTTGCTATTGAGTTGTTTGCATTTATTTTATGTTTTGAATTTTATCAGATATATGGTTGCAAATATTTTCTTCCATTCTTTAGGTTGTCTTTTCACACTGTTGATTGTTTCCTTTGCTTTGCAGAAGCTTTGTAGTTTGATTAAATTCGTTGTCTGTTTTTGTTTTTGTTGCTATGCATTTGGGGTCATAATGCCCCCAAAAAATCATTGTCCAGGCCACTATCAAGATTTTCCCGTATGTTTTCTTCCAGTAGTTTTATGTTTCTAGGTCTTATTTTTAAGCCTTTAATTCATGTTGAGTTGATTTTCGTATATGGTGTGAAGTAAGGGTCCAATTTTATTTTTCCACATGTGGATGTCCAGTAAATGATACTAATGTATTAAAATTTTAATTTCTAATTGTTTACTACTATTATATAGAAATACAATTCATTTTTGTATAATTCATATCTTCTATTACAAAGATGTAATAAACTCACTAGAACTTAGTTTGTAAACATCATTGCTTTTCTAGAAAGACAATTATGTCATCTATTAATAGAGTTTTACTTCATTCTTTAAAATCTGGATATCATTTATTTTTTTCTTGACTTATTTCACTGACTAGAACCTATAGAGTTGAAAGCCAACTTCCTTGCCTGACCATAGGGAAAAATATTTTTAGTAGATTGAAAAAGTTTCTGCCAGGCACACTGGCTCATGCTTGTAATGCCAGCCCTTTGGGAGGCCAAGGTGGGTGGATCACTTGAGGTCAGGAGTTCGAGACCAGCCTGGCCAACATGGTAAAACACTGTCTCTACTAAAAATATAAAAATTATCTGGGTGTGGTGGTATGCCCCTGTAATCCCAGATACTCGGAGGCTGAGGCAGGATAATTGATTGAACTTGGGAGGCGAGGTTGCAGAGAGCTGAGATTGTGCCACTGCACTACAGCCTGGGCAACAGAGCGAGACGCTGTCTCAAAAAAATAAAAAAAAAAAAAAAAAAAAAAAAAGAGTTTCTTTCTATTTTTAGTTTGTGAATCATTTCATCAAAAATTATTATAATAGGTTTTTCTCATTAAAATGTTATATGTTAATATAATAAATTGCATGGATCAATTTTTGAATATTAAGCCAACCTTACATTTCAAGATAAACACTACTTGGTCATAATATGTTATACTTTTTAAACATATTATTAGATTTGATTTAAAAAATTTTGTTTAATATATTTACATCAATGTTCATGAGGTCTATATGAGGTATATTGGTGTATAGTTTTTTGTTTGTTTCTTTGGTTTTCCATGGGATATTTTGGTCTGGTTTTGGTATCAGTAATTCTATCTTCATTGATTGAATTAGGAAGTATTTCTATTTCTTTACTTTACTTTTTTTTTTAATTTTTATTTTTATTTATTTATTTATTTTTTAAAAATTTATTTATTATTATTATACTTTAAGTTGTAGGGTACATGTGCATAACGTGCAGGTTTGTTACATATGTATACTTGTGCCATGTTGGTGTGCTGCACCCATCAACTCGTCATTTACATCAGGTATAACTCCCAATGCAATCCCTCCCCCCTCCCCCCTCCCCATGATAGGCCCTGGTGTGTGATGTTCCCCTTCCCGAGTCCAAGTGATCTCATTGTTCAGTTCCCACCTATGAGTGAGAACATGTGGTGTTTGGTTTTCTGTTCTTGTGATAGTTTGCTAAGAATGATGGTTTCCAGCTGCATCCATGTCCCTACAAAGGACACAAACTCATTTTTTTTTTTTTTTTTTATTTTTTTTTGAGACGGAGTCTCGCTCTGTCGCCCAGGCTGGAGTGCAGTGGCCGGATCTCAGCTCACTGCAAGCTCCGCCTCCCGGGTTCACGCCATTCTCCTGCCTCAGCCTCCCGAGTAGCTGGGACTGCAGGCGCCCGCCACCGCGCCCGGCTAGTTTTTTGTATTTTTTAGTAGAGACGGGGTTTCACCGTGTTAGCCAGGATGGTCAAACTCATCCTTTTTTATGGCTGCATAGTATTCCATGGTGTATATGTGCCACATTTTCTTAATCCAATCTGTCACTGATGGACATTTGGGTTGATTCCAAGTCTTTGCTATTGTGAATAGTGCTGCAATAAACATACGTGTGCATGTGTCTTTATAGCAGCATAATTTATAATCCTTTGGGTATATACCCAGTAATGGGATGGCTGGGTCATATGGTACATCTAGTTCTAGATCCTTGAGGAATCGCCATACTGTTTTCCATAATGGTTGAACTAGTTTACAATCCCACCAACAGTGTAAAAGTATTCCTATTTCTCCACATCCTCTCCAGCACCTGTTGTTTCCTGACTTTTTAATGATCGCCATTCTAACTGGTGTGAGATGGTATCTCATTGTGGTTTTGATTTGCATTTCTCTGATGGCCAGTGATGATGAGCATTTTTTCATGTGTCTGTTGGCTGTATGAATGTCTTCAAAGGATATGAACAGACATTTCTATTTCTTTACTTTTCTAGTAGAGTTTACATAGAATTGATATCTGTTCTTCCTTAAATGTTTGACAGCAGTTCACCAGTGAAACCAATCTGGGCCTAGAGTTTTCTTTGTGGGAAAATTTTAAACTATAAATTCAATTTAACAAATATAGGATCATTCATGTTTTCTCTTTATCCTCCAGTGAACATTGGTAGAATGTTAATTTCAAGGAATTTTTTTTCATTTTAGCTAAATTAAGTCATAAAGTTGTTCATAGTATTTCTTTATTTTCTTTTTCATATCTATAAAACCTGTAGTGATGTTGCCTCACCCATTCCTGATATTAGTAATTTGTATTCTCTTTTCTTTTTTTCTGACCAATTTGGTTTTTTGATTTGATTGATCGTTTAAAAGAAACAGGCTTTACTTTTATTGAATTTTCTCTGTTGTGTTTCTGTCTCCAGTTTCACTGATTTTCACTCTGATCTATTATTTCCTTTTATCTATTTACTTTGTGGTTAATTTGCTTTTCTTTTACAAATGTCTTGAGGTGGAAGCTGTGGCCATTGGTTTGTTCATTTTTTCCTAATATTTAATGCTAGAATATGTCCTTAAAATATTGTTTGAGGTATCTGAACTACATGTTTTTTCCGGTCTGACTCCTTTACCATATGATTGCTGGGAACAGTGTTCTGTTTTAAGTGGTTCTTTCCCGGGTCATGCATGTTTGATCAATACTAAGCTGAATGCTCAGGAGGGAGCCTCTACACATCTCCAGCATTCTCTCTTCACACAGTTCTCTCCTCCCTGTTTCTGTGCTCTACAAACTCTAGCTTCGTTGATCTCTCTGAACTCAATTCCATTTTCTCACATCAGAAGGGTCACATCTTCTATTTCTTGTCTCTTGAGAATAATTGTCTTCATTGTTTGAGGTCCAGTGTCTTGCAAACTTGTTTTTTGAATTTTGTCTGGTTTTGCTGCTGTTGTTATTTCAAGCAGGAGAGTAAATTCCATTTTTATTATTTCATCTTCAAAAGCAGCAGCCATTTTCCCATACATAATCATATTTAAGCCTCATGATAATCTTGAAAGTTCTTTTTTTTTTTTTTTGAGATGGAATCTCGCACTGTTGCCCAGGCTGGAGTGCAGTGGTGCGATCTCTGCTCACTGCAAGCTCCACCTGCCGGGTTCACGCCATTCTCCTGCCTCAGCCTCCTGAGTAGCTGGGACTACAGGTGCGTGCCACCATGCCCAGCTAATTTTTTTGTATTTTTCAACAAGCTTATCAGGTCTCAATTTGGTATGTCTTACGTATCTTTAACATACCTTGGGTTCAAGTTCTAGTGCCTTAGGAGTTTGTAGAAAATTGGTCTTTCTAAATTAAGGACTTGCTTCTGGGATCTCATTGAGTATTTTTTGACAGTGGATATTCATCATTGAAAACTGCCTGCACTAAACACTTACTTGAGTGGATAATTACAATCATTTCTTAAACTCTGGAATTTAAATAAGAAATATATAAAATTATTTCTCTCAGAACTTTCGTATCTGGGGCTTTGATATGGCTTTATATTCTATTTCCTTAATGCTGACTCCAGCATGGACAAACTTTTATTTTTTTGGCAATGAAACATATCAAAATATAAATAATTCAAGAATGGATATTAAGCCAATAATGTCACATGAAATTCTAATTAATTTTGTCTGATATGAAGACACAAATGGGCTTCTGATCGGGATATTTTACTACATGCACTAGTATCATGTGATCAATATTTTTCTTCAATGTCTGTTATTATTGTTCTAGTACAGTCTTTCCTAAAGTATGGTGCTAATCAGTGTTAAATAATAATGTGAGTTCAGAGTTCTGAGAGTAAAAACTCAAACTGTCCTTTTTCTGTTCTCTCACTTAACAACAGTCATCACAGAAGACTTCTGTGACCACGTGTGGAGTTTTCTCCATGCGTAAGCAAGCAATTAGTTCTGCAGCAAACACCAGATGAGTGTCCTCCAATGAAATTCTGATACTATCTACCTGGGGATGGCATCAGATCCCATAGGTTAATGGAGTAGCCTCCATTAACCTCACAAGACCACCCTCCCTCTTCCCACCAGTAATAAGTCTGGGCCTCCAGAAATTGTGACCAACTGGCTTGAAGGTAAAGTTCACATGACCTCTCGTTGGGTTCAGTTGATTTGCTAGAGTGGCTCACAAAACTCATAGAAACTTACATTTACCAGTTTATTATAAAAGATATTACAAAGATACATGTGAAGAGATGTATACAGTGAGGTATAGGGGAAGGGGTGTGGAGCTTCCATGCTCTCCCTGGGTGCATCATCCTCAGGAACCCCCATTAGTTCAGTTATTGGGAGTCTATCTGAACCCTCTCTCTTTGTAATTTACAGAGATGCCATTAATTGGGCATGACTGACAATACTGTAAAAATATGATTAGACAAAAAGTGTAGATTCTTCTTGGCTTCTCTGTTGGGGGTTCTTGCATTGCTCTAAAGGAATACTTGAGACTGGGAACTTAGTAAGAAAGAAAAGAAGTTTAATTGACTTACAGTTCTGCATGCTGTACAGGAAGTATAGTACAAACATGTGCTTCTGGGGAGGCCTCAGGAAACTTTTACTCATGGTGGAAGGTGAGGCAGGATCAGGCACATCACACGCCAGAGCAAGAGCAAGAGAGAGAGTGGAGGGTGGGACAAGTGCCACACTTTACAACAACTAGATGCTGTGAGAACTCACTCACTGTCATGAGAACAGCACGGAGGGAATGGTGCTAAATCATTCATTAGAAAATCTGATCACCTACCACCAAGCCCCACCTCCAACACTAGGGATTATAATTTGACATGAGATTTAGAGAGGACATACTACCAAAATATATTATTCTGCCCCTGGCCCCTCAAATCTCTTATTCTCACATTGCAAAACACAATCACTTCTTCTCAACAGTCCCCCAAAGTATTAACTAATTCCTGCATCAACTCAATCAACAGTCCCAAGTCCAGTATCTCATCTCAGAGAAGGCAAGTCACTTACACCTATAAACCTGTAAAATCAAGTTATTTACTCCCAAGATACAATGGGGGTTTAGGCATTGGGTAAACATTCCCATTCCAAAAGGGAGAAATTAGCCAAAAGAAAGGGGCTACAGGACCCATTCAAGTTTGAAACCCAGTAGGGGAGTTATTAAATCTTAAAGTTCTAAAATAATCTTCCTTGCCTCCATGTCCCACTTCCAGGGCATGTGGGTGCAAGGGGTGGGCTTCCCCAGCCTTGGGCAACTCTGCGCCTGTGACTTTGCAAGGTGCAATCCATGTGGCTACTCTCACGGGTTGGAGCTGAGTGCCTGTGACTTTTCCAAATGAAAGGTGCAAGTTGCCAGTGGATCTACCATTCTGGGATCTGGATGATGGTGGCCCCCTTCTCACAGTTGCACTAGGCAGTTCCCTGGTGGGGACTCTTTGTGGGGTCTCCAATCCCACATTTCCTCTCCACTCTGCCCCGGTAGTGGTTCTCTGTTGGGGCTCCAACCCTGCGCCAGCCTTCTGCTTTGGCACCCGGTTTGTCTCATATAGCTTCTGAAATCTAGGTAGAGGCTGTCAGGCATTCTTCACTCTTGTAGTCTGCGTGCCAGCGGGCTTAACACCATGTGGAAACCACCAAGGCTTATGACTTCCATTTCCAAAGTGGCAGCCCGAGATGTATGTGTTCTCCTTTGAGCCACAGCTAGAGTTTGAGTGGCCTGAATGTGGGTAATAATGTTTTGAGGCTGCACAGGGCAGCAGGGTCCTGGACTAGGCACACAAATGCATTCTTCCATGCTAGGCCTCTAGGCCTGCAATGGAAGCGGCTGCCACAAGAGCCTCTGAAATGCCTAAAAGGCCTTTCCCCCATTATCTTGGGTAGCACTTGGTTCCCTTTTAGTTAGGTAAATATCTCTAGCAAGTGGTTGTTTCACAGCCTGCTTCAATTTACCACCTGAAAAAGATCTCTTTCTCTGCAACATAGTCAGACTGCAATTTTTTCCAAAGTTTATGCTCTTCTTTTTTAAATATAAGTTCCAATTTTAGGTCATTTATTTGCTCTCACATCTGAGCAGAGACCGATAGAAGCAGTAAAGCTACATCTTGAACACTTGGCTGCTTAGAAATTTCCTCAGCAAGATACTGTAAATCATCACTCTTTAGTTCAAACTTCCACAGATCTCTAGGGCATGAATAAAATAAGCCAAGCTCTTTGCTAAGGCATGACAAGGATGACTTTTTCACGAGTTCCCAGTAAGTTCCTAATTTCCACCTAAGACTTTATCAGCCTGAATTTCACTGTCCATATCACTATCATCATTTTGGTCACTGACATTTAACTAGTCTCTAAGAAGTTCTAAACTTTCCCTTATCTTCCTGTCTTTTTCTGAGACCCCCAAACTCTTTTGACCTCTGCTCATTACCAAGTTCCAAATGTACTTCCGCATTTTAAGTTATCTTTATAGCAATGTCCCACTCCTTGATAACCAATTTCCTGTGTTAGGTCATTTTTACATTGCTATAAAGAAATACCTAAGACTGGGTACTTTATAAGAAAAAAATGTTTAATTGGCTCATGGTTCTGCAATCTGTGCAGGAAGCATAGCACTGGCACCTGCTGCTGGGGAGGTCTCAGGAAGCTTTTACTCATGGCAGAAGGCAGAGCGAGAGCAGGCATATCTTATGGCCAGAGCAGGAGAAAAAGATAGAGTAGGGTAGAGGTAAGGTGCCACGCTTTACAACAACTAGATCTGGTGAGAACTCACTCACTATTGCAAGAACAGCATCAAGGGGATGATGCTAAACTGTTCATGAGAACACATCCCCCACAATTTAATCACTTCTCATCAGACCACATCCAACACTGGGGATTACAATTAAAGATGATGTTTGAGCAGGAACAAATATCTAAACTATATCAGCCATTCCTTCCTCTAGGATATGGAATAGGATCCCTTTTGAAAAGAAGATCTTATGATCTACAATAAGATGAAGTAGGTCAGATAATTTCTTTATGACTTGCTCCAAGCTAGAAAGACAACGGAAGATTAGAGTATATTTTTAGTTTTGAGGTCTAACTCTGAGGCCTGCTTCTGAGGCCTAGAAGGCCCTAATATAATAACAAAAGTCTATAACAAGGGCTCTGGGGATTGTGAGCCAGAATCTGTGGACAAATAAACACACACACACACACATATTTTATATATATTATTATATATGTACATTATATATTGTATATTATATATAATATATATTGTTTGTAACATAATATATATAACTATATATATAACTATATAGATCTAATGTGTGTGTGTGCCTGCAGCCCACAAATTGGGGACTGCGGTCCTAGGTTCCCTAGCTTTTTAACACTATGAGAGATAAGGTAGCCTTTATCTAACAACATTTTTATATTTAGGTGTGTGTGTTTGTGTGTGTATGTATATGTATGTATATCACTGTTGTGATATTATATATATTTAATATAATTTCCTTTGTGACAAACTCTGCTGTGAAGAATTTATAATTTATAATTTATAATAAATGTTATCATTTTCCAACATGTTGATATACATTGTATCTCTAAAATATGAATAGGGGATAATCCCCAAAAATGTAACCACGGAATCCTTTTCTCACACTAGATTACTGCTCTCTCCAAATACAATCTTGAAAACGTTAATGTGGTGCAAGGATGAGGAATCTCAAATCTGGTGTTAGCTGTAGCAGTTGTTTAATTTAATTTTATTTGGCTCTTAAAGTACTATTCCTGTATTCTAGCTACTCTCTCCCAAGCACTTATTTTCTTTCAGTAGACTTTTTTATTTTCCCCAGTCATATTTTCAGTTTGAGAGATGCTCAAGTGTTCTGAGCTTTGGCTAAGCCATTAATGAACATTTCAAAGGGCATAAAAGATGGCAGAAGATAACATTCTGATGCATAAGGAAATATCCTCTAACTAACCCACTTCAAAAACTAGTGAGACATATTCATCAGAGAGATTGTAGACAACTCTAGATTGAGACTTACTTTAAGAGAAGAAGAAACACTTTTAAGATAGTGAGACCAACCTTTTTGAATATAAAAAACCCTTTGAATGTGAAAAAACTTGTGCACATTCTACAACTATTATTTGTACTTTTAGTACCTTTAATTTAGTGAACATATAATGGCCATAAAAAACTATGATTTCAGTAATTCTTAATTTATAATTTTGTAACTGCAACAGCTTGTACATACACACAAGAATATGCAAGGCATACTTCAGTCCATGAACAATGCTCAGTTATATGAGGATTTTGGACCCAGGCAAAGTATCTACAGTGACCCACACTTTGCACACAGTCCCTGCAGCCCACAAATTAGGGACTGTGGTCCTAGGTCCTCTAGCTTTTTAACACTATGAGAAATAAAGTAGCATTTATCTAACAACGTTTATAAAATGCTTGCCTCATATTCAAGGCATTGTGATAAGGGTTTGGAAAACAGAGATGATAAAGATAGCTCCTCTCCTTGAGACATTTATAATTTAACAGAGAAAGATGAATATAAAATGTTTGCATGCTGGTCTAACAATATGATAAATTCTACTTATTTGTTGATGTAATACAGCAAGAAAAACTTCTATTGACTATAGTTACTTCAGCCTCTGTGGATGGTATCATTTTTCTTTCTGCAGTAAATTACTTTCTGTGTGGCAAAGTAACTTTATCCCAAAGCAGTTTTGGGTTCAAAAGGTGAGCATCTCTGTCCAAGGGTAGAATTTTTGAAGAATACAAGGAAACAAAGAAACAGCTAAATAGCTCTACACATGAAGTGGAGAGAAACTTGTGTTGATGTGTAGAAATGCTGAGAAGAGATAAGGGAAAGATTACAGAGAAAAATAAGGGAGAGAATTAAGCACCATGGTGGCAAAAAGCTTGTAGGGGAGTGGGAGTGTGTATAGGAGAGCACTATGGGGAAACGTTACACGGAAAGAAATTTATTTTGGTCACTTTTATGGGGCAGTGGTTGTTAAGCTAAACACTACAGTAAACCATTAATGTAGAGAAGTTCAAAAACCACAATGGTACATCAATTATTAAGATAAACACACCCTGATAACCACCACTGAATCAATAAATGACATTGCTACAACCCAGAGAAACCTCATTGCCAATGTACTTTTACATTGCTCTAGAACCCATTCATTTAATCTTCATTTTATTAATAGTAGTTTGGTACACATATAGATGGTTGTGTGAGTAATTACTTGGGGGAACAAAAAACAGGGAAGTATATCTGTGCTCAGTGTCTGGGTTCCCTTGTAGCAAAAAGAAGACAAAAGGTAAATGAGGTGAAAATGAAAAAATTAAAGTTAAAGTAAGAACAGAAAACTGGAGTGATTAGAAACCATGAGAATGTAAATTCATTGGAACTGATAAATGTCTTGAAGTGGACTTTTCATTGAGCAAGATTTAGCATGTACAGAAGCACAGGAGCTTAACTGGGCATGCAGTTCTAAAATGAAAGATCACAATTGTGAAATGGCTGGAACACAGATTTCATGGGCTTAAGAAATAGAAGATGAGGCATAAAGAATATAAATGACCAATTTGAAGAGTTTTGACTGAGGCAGAGTTTGACTTCCTTTTGTTGACATTGGAGAACCAAGGACAATCTTGAAGAATGGAAGTAACATTGATGAGATTTGCTTTTTAGGTGAAGATCTTTGAAACTAATTTTTAGCATCAAATGGATAAGGGAAAAGGTGTTATCAAAAACATTAGATAGGGGGATTCTAATATTTAAGGTGAGGGATAATAAAATTATACTGAATACAGTAGTACAGAGACATGAATTCAGGGAACGGAAGTATAAAATGGTGAAACAGTAGAACAAACACTATTCTGTCACTGGTTGGCTGTGCAGATGGAAGCAGTGAGGACTACTCACTCCTGCACCTTGAGATACAGCATGGATGAGTATATCATGTACTTCAACTGGGGCTATAAAAAGGAGGAACCTAAAGTTTGAGGTGGTGGTTAGAGAAGTTATAATGAAATTAATTTTAGATGTTTAAGTTTGAGATGCTTTTAGGAAATTTAGGTGAGAATGTTGTCATAAGTGACACTTCTGGAAACTACTGGAGATGGCAGGGAGAAGTTACAGAAAAGACAATGAATGTAAGCAAGTAACAGTATGTCTATAAAGGAAATCATCCTTAAAAAATGGAATAGCATAGTTATTAAGAAACAGTTTTGACTTAATTCTTTGTAGCTTACTTTATTACTGTTCAATATATAATTAGAGAAAAATTATACTCTTAATACTTCTTACTTTTAATTTATTATTAAATTCAATTTATAATTTAAGATTTTCAGAATTGTGCAATTTAAATAAGACATACTGAAATCAGGCTCATTGTTAATAGTATATATTTCTGGACTCAATACCATGTAGTTAAAATATTTAAGGGCCATAGTAATATTTTGATTTAAGTTTTTAAATGTTCAGAAGGAAAACAAAAATTCACAAGGCTACAAACACTTTAGACGTTATAAGTGATGGGCTTTATTTATATAACAGCATTAGGATTTCAAGAGTAGCAATAACTAAGAATAAAGAGTAGAGGAAGAACTGGTGTTCAGTAGGATGGAGAAGGAAACAAATGAAAATTCCTTTATTGCATACTTGAAAAGGTGAAAGAAATGCAAAAGTCAAAAATCTTACAGGCACTGAAGATATATAGAAGCAATAAAGACAAAATGAAATAACACAAAGAGGAGAGCAGCAAAGAAGCAGGGTGTCATCAGCTTCCTTTGTTGCCTAGGATACTTGCAGGTTCTGACTGCAGAATTCAGTTTGAGGATCTCTCTTGGTTTAAATGAAGGAATGTTAATTTTCTAAGGTTGCCATTACAATAAACCACAAATTGGGTGGCTTAACACAGTAGAAATTTATTTTCTCCCAGTTCTAGAGGCTAGAAGTCTGAAATCAGGTATCAGCAATGACATACTCCCTCTGAGACTCTGGGTAGAATTCTTCCTAACTGCTGGTGATGACCATCAATCTTTGAGATTCCCTGGCTTACTCCCGCATCAATCCATGTCTGCCTGTGTCATCCCATGGTGTCCCTCTTGTGTTTCTCTCTGTCTCTATGTCTCTTCCCCTCTTTTTATAAAGACATCTATCATACTGAATTAGGGACGTACCCTACTACAGTATGACTTCATCCTTATTAGTTATACTTGCAATGAGTCTATTTCTAAAAGAAGATCATACTTTAAGGTTCTGGCAAAAGACATGAATTGAGGAAGGGGTAGCAAGTGGTAATTCAACCCAGTATAAGACACTCCTTAAAAAAAGAAGAACCAGTAATGCTTTTGGTTATTAAAATGACACTTTATAAATTCCAGGAGCCCTAAAAGCATGGTAACCATTTTCTCCCATGATTCACTTGCTGATTCTGGGGGCTACATGAGAGGCTGAAGATTTTCAAGAGGGAGATTTAAATCTCTCATTGTTTTGTAATATTTGCAAGAAAAGCTCACTTGAGGAATGGAGACTCCTCATACTTTAGTTGGTCTTTTCCTCAAGATATAGGCCAAATTTTCTTTCTGAATCATAGAAAAAAGAAAAGACTATACAGAGAATAAGTCATATGTGTGACATGGTCAAATGACTTAACAGAGGTGTAATTGGGTAGTAGGAGTGGAGAGAGAAATACAGCAGAGGGAATGTTTAAGGGGAAATTTTTCATCTGATGCAATTCTTTATTCTATAGGCTTAAGGAGCTCTGGAAACCCTAAGAAAGTAAATATACAAAGGAAATTACACCAAAGTTCATCATGTCATTAAAATATAAAATATATATAATATAATAAAAATAATATAATATATATTTTATATATGTTATATATTTTACTACATATTTATATATTTTATTATATATTATATACAATTATATAATTAATATATATTATATTATATAATATGATATATAATGTGTTACATATGTAACATATTACATATATATTATATATATATAATTTAAAAATTCTTGAATTTTATTTGCTATATTGCCACCAGGGGAAGCACATTAAGAATGATGGCTAACTTCTCTATGAAATCACAAAATCTGGAAGAAAATGAAATGACATTTTTAAAGAAAAACATAAGAACAAGCGAACAAAAGAAAACCTGCCAATATAAAATGCTACACTCAGTGAAAATAGTTTTTAAAAATAAAAGGTGAAATACAAATGTTCTAAGAAAAATATATGCTAATACAACTTCCTGGCAGTAAATCTGCATATACAAGAAATACCAAAGGAATTTCCTTGGGCTGAAAGAATTATAGATGGAAGCATGGAAGTACAAGAAGGGATGAAGAACAATTGCCTCAATAAATATAAAACTATTGATCATCTATGACTATAGTCATAACAGAGTCCTGTGGTATATAGAGTACATGTAAAAGTAAACTATATGGCAATTGCAAAAAAAAATCTGAAGGGGTATATAGATTTAAATATTTTCAAGCTTCTTGAATGTGATAAGAACCAACTTAGAATATTCTGTATTAAACTAAGGACTCATTTGGTAATTTCTATTGAAAACTACAAATAACTTATACAAAGAGATGAAAGAAAAATGTTAAGAGAAAGAGAATAACAAAAATTATTGATTAATACAAAACAAAGCAGAAAAGATGGAGGAATAAAGAACTAAATAATAAATTGGACAAAAAGAAAACAAGTAGTAAATGAGAGATATAGTAAGGTAATAAAAAAGCCAAACTTCCGTTTTGGCAATTTTACAATACATATAGCTGACAAAGGACTCATATCCATACTATATGAGGAATTCTTACAATAGATATTAAAAAGATAATAAACTCAAATAAATGTTCAAAAGTCTTGAACAGACACAAAAGAGGATACCAACTTTCCAAAAACATATGAAAAGAAGCTTAACTTTGAAATACATCAAGAAAAAGTCAATTGAAATCACCATATGATAGAACTACATACTCACAGATTGTCAAAAACACAAAAGAAAAAAACAGATATTAACAAGGGTGTGGAACAACTTAAACTCTCATACATGGTAGGAAGGAAATGTTCAATTGACATTGGATTACATAAGAAACTAGGGTCAAAAGTAGTGGGTAGTGAATATTTGAGTATCTTTTATTGCATTTCATAGTAAGACATATATAATTCTAAGAATTATTTTTCCTTGTATCTTTGATCTATATATTGACTATTATATAATGCAGATTTGATGGTTACTTTCAATCTGTTATATTTAATTTGTTTAGTCTATTGGCTAAACTCTAGATAAATCTGAGTTCAATTTTAAATTCTAATTCTTAATAGTTATATGACTGGAGGAACTTATTTTGTCTCTCTAAATCATGCCATGTCATCTTTAAAATGAGGATAATGTTATACATCCCTCATTAAGAACAATAACAGAGGTAGTACATATAAAGTGTCCATGCCTATGTACCAAATGACATCTGTTGTCAGATGAGATTCCAAGTGGGAGGACTAAGTGGTGCTTTCTATGACTGCAGTAAAGAACAGATTCTGAGCAGAGAGATCACACCAAGGTGCTCACATGAGAGACAGAGAGCTACAGCAGCAAGGTCAAGGGAGGATTTTACAGAATGGTTTCCATAGAAATGATATTTTCATGGAAATCAAAGTTTTCAAGACTATATTTAAGCAGAACTTCAAGCAAATAAAGAATCAGAGAAACAAATGACTATTTTCAAGAGGAGGCATTTCAGATTAAAAAAAAAAAAACAGTGGGGAAAAGAAGAAATTAATAAAGAAAGAGGGTGCAGGTCAACTGGAAAAATTCCCTTAAATATACTGGTTAGCGTTGTCACTAATTCCTACCAAAGAAGAACTAAAGATTAGATCATAGCTACTCCTTACCTTACAGAACTCCTCCAATGAAGCTACACATACTAATAAGTACACAAACATAGAATAGACCGTAGAAGGACATATGCTCCATCAAGAGAGGAAAGAAATCTGCTTTCTTCAGAAACTAGATAGAACTGTTGAAATATGAAATTAGCTACAAATTTGAAATTATGAGCCATAAGTGGCAATGCTTTTGTTTCTCACATATTTTTCCATAAAAAATGAAAACAAAGGAAATGAGTAAGCATTTGAGGATTTGGGGCAGAGTAAGAAGGATCTGAAGTGGGAGAGAAGCAAACGTATTCTCACGCTGTTGCAATGATTTCTGGATTTCATTGACCAGTGTATTATCCCACACTCCAGCATTCCTCCCTTCCCCTTCTACCCAAATAGGAACTGATATGGGATTGCTGGGTTCTTGTTTTATGAAGCAATTACATTTAAAAACAATCACAAGCCACCATTGGCTATCTCCATCATTTCCCAAAAGAACAAACTGATACCAGAAACATAGGATGAACATGACCTCAGAGGGAGAAAGCTTTATGAATAACTCACTACATTGTTTCTGTTTTTATCACTTTGTTGCTGGTGTGTCACAACCTCTCTGTGGGCTAGAATTGGGTAATGGACCAGGATTTCAAGCCCACTCCCTCACTGAATTCTGGTGTTCCAGCACCATGGATAAAGACACCTATACCACCAACTAACAAAAACATATCAGAGCAAGTATTTACTCTAGTAAGATTTTAGATAATTTATTACTATTTATATCATTCAAAAATCTGAACATGTTTCATGTTCAATTTGCATTTTCCTCCTATGCAAATGCATATAGGTTTCTTCTTACACAATGTAGGATAAGTCAGTTCCAAAAAAAAAAATCCTTTATCAAGTTTTACAAACGTTAACCTTTGCAGGCACAGATGTTTGATAGATAGATGATATAGATATAGATATAGATATAGATAGATGTAGTATATGCTGGCTCTACCTGGTTATTAGAATCGAGATTCTTTTTGGACATGTTACAAATAATATTAACCCACACCCTTACGTTAAACCCTTAGTTATCTTATCATTTATAATGTTCAATTGCAATTTTTGTTGGCATTACTATCTCCCTTCCAAGACAGTAAACATTTGAGGGCAGGAACTAGCTTTCTCCATCTTGATATCCTGACAACTAAAGCAAAATTTGGTCCATTCTTAGTCTCTTATAAGTATTTGTTGAATGTTTGAATGAATGGCTCTACTTAGGTTATGTTTCCTGAAACATCACAATTATATATAGCAAATCCATGGTACTATTTTATGGTTTTTGATGGAAGTAGTAACTCAATCTGTCCTTCAACACTCATTTATTCATTCTTTGTACATATATGAAACCGTTACTATCTGCTTCCACTGTGCTAACTACTCTGGATAAAAGAAATGAGCAGAATCTAGTCACTGTATTCAAGGATGTCAGAAATAGTTCCATTCTGGAGTTCATGTGATCTTTTTAGCACAATGTCTTATGGAAATACATTCAATTTTTTGAATGATACAAATATAAATGATCTAATCACATAAAATATCACTAAATACTTGCTCTGATACGTTTTTCCTAATGAGACTAAAACCCGTTTGTCACCGTAAGTGGTAATATCCACTCTACTTATGTAAGAGTCCTCCCCTCTAACAAATTACAGCCACTATCCCCATGACATGGTTTACTTAAATTGGAGCCTTAGCCTTATGCATTTTAAATGAAACAATAAATCTGCTTACTATCGCAAGTCTTGTTGTATTTGCTGTTCTCCTGTGGAAACCCTTCCAGTCGGCACTGAAAACGATGCTGCCAAAATTCTTGAAACCAAGGGTTTCGATGGTTTGTTTCTGGCCGGAGCTTCAGATAATAATCATCAAACCACTTGACATCGGGAGACTGGAGCTTGATTGTGATGCCACCAACAGCTTCTCGCTGATATCCATCTGTCACATCATACCTGTCAGCCCAGCCATCACTGTGGGGAAATAAAAAACCCCTCAGCTTAGAACAGATACCTCCTAAGAAAATGAATCAATTTGCTTTCCTTTTGACGAGATTAGTCATTAAATGGATACCTTAGGCCACATGATGGTCCAATATTACACCGAGGTGATTATTGATATAGCAGCTTGTTAGGATAAAAAGTGCAGTAACACCATGGAAACTTTGGGTCTAAGAGTGCTAAAAGGAACTAACTTCACTTACCTTAAACTGCAGAGAATAACCTGAAGATTCTGGCAGAATTTTACTGGTTGCAAAATATAGTATACACATGGAAGCTGCATAATATCATCATTCACATTTTTAATTGACGTTTAATAGCCAGGTCAAGTTAACTTTGAATACATTATTTTCTTTGGCTTTATAATAGTAATTATAATGATAATAAAATAAGAGTCAAAAATATCATCCAACATGTCTAATATTAATCATCCTGTGAGACAACATTTTTGTTTGAATTTTACAAGTGAATAATAGGTTTAAAAAACCGTTTGCTGATTATGGTTACTCTATTATATGTTGATTTGCCAAGCCTCAAACTGAAATCTTTGTAGTCCATAGTCCATACACTCTTTCCTATGGAATTTCTAAAATACATTAAAAATGTACATCTGAAATCACATTTTATATTAGAGTGCCCAAAAGAACTTCTGAACAGTGTGCCATCAAAAGTGGTGAAGGGATCATACTCCTCAACATAACTATCATTCTATGCACTGATCACTCAAAGTTATTTAGGAATTTTAAGATAAAAGGATTTGAAATCAGAGGGTCGTATTATAATGCTAGAGGAAAGTATAACAGAATAAGAAAAAAGTCTTCTACAATGATTTGGAAAATACATGAAATATAGTATTGGAAATAAAAACAAAAGGCATGAAAAGATGTTTGTATAAAATTTGGATACACCCTAGGGCATCTAAGGATGAAGGAAACTGACTTGTCCTTCTTCACTGCCACTGATCGGATATACACAGTTTGTGCTGTATGTCTGCTGGAATCCAGTGGTACTATCTTTCCCTGGAAGAAGTGCAAGTGCTCATTAAAGAAGTATGAGGAAAGGGACAATTTGACTAAATCACGAGTAATCTCAAAGAGAGAAGAGAAGGAATATAGAGAGATCTAAGGGGAAGAACAGACTAGAGCCTCCTAAATGCAAAGCAGGAAAAAGTGTTAGGAGGTGAGCTGGGGGTAGGGGCAGAGGGTACTAGGGAGAGGACGTGGGAAGAGATTTACACTACCAATCACTGCTTACCTCAGTGATATTCAAATATTTCCATTTAACAGAATGTTAATTTATTTTTACTTTCCTTTCATTGCATTTTTGCCCTTAACATTTTTTTTTACTATGCAGAAAGCGTGGTCCAATATTTTGCATAAAAAATCAGTGCCAAGAAAGTATTATGTAAGTAATTAATTTAAATTATACAGAAAGCATGTACTTTTTCCAGTATGCTCTGCTATACCAACTTTAATATAAATATTGATAATTGTGAGTTATTCCAAAGGTCATATATTACTCATTAAGATATCATAAGGACTTGAGGTGACTTGAGATATTAGCTAGGGCATCAGTGGGTGGAGAGAAGGGAAAAAACAAACAAAAAGAACACTTTTTTTTCTCTAAGTCCTCCTTGGCAAAAAGATATTTCATTAAAAATTACCTATAGTGAAATTTCAAAAACTTTTGTGGCAGATCAAGAAAAAAAAATAGTAATGTAGTATGTTTTGTCCCAGTGTTGAATTTGGTTACTTCACACATTATCTTCCCTCAAGTTTCCCATTTTCAGCTCCAGAAGATTTTATTTAAAGCTGACAAGTTGAAATGAAGTGGGCTTGTTTGCCTCATTTTCTCCTCTGTTTTGGAGGGTTTATTATATCACTGAGATGAGAGTGTGGGTCTCATTGACACTCAAGGAGCTGCATGGGCGTGTTGCAAATGGGACAGGAAGCTGTTTGTCAAGCAGAGCCCCATTCTCCAAGGAAGTGGGAATTTAAATTGCTCCTTTTGTTAACATTAGCTCGCTCTTATGTAACACTATGATTATGAATATTACATAAGAAATGTAAGATTATAATGGCTCCAATTTACCCTTCACAGTTCATTCATTGAATTTAACAGGGATTGTAAAAAAAGTTTGTCTTGATAAACTTTTTTGCAGGTGATATTTCCATAAAAGAAAACTGTCAGGATGAGAGTGATAGTTTACTCATTTCTCATCATGTACTTTCTCTTTTTTTTTTTTTTGAGGTATTTATCTTTTCTGTAAGTTTAATAATTTAGAAAACTATGATGTTTTATTATTAGTCTTCCAAGTTAGAGTTGTGAGTTTAAAATAATTTTTGTTTCAGATGTTGCCAATTAACAGCAAAATATAAATCATAAAGGAGATAGTATAGAAACAGAAAATCCCAATATCTATGTGACAAAACAGGGTCATGCTATTTAAAATTTTTGGATAATATCTGCTATGTTGATCCCCCAAAAAACAGTTTAACACTGGCTAAATTAGAGGGTGGTGTATTGACTTTAGCTTATTAAATATTAACATTTTTATATAAATATATCTTTAAGATTTGCATTAAGATGATAGGGCATCTCTAAGTATGATGCAATAAATTGAGCAGTAAAATGAAATGCAAAGGAAAAACCTTTCTACCACCTAAAGCTTTCTATTACTTTGATAGAGTGGACCTTCAATATTCTAGTACTGCTTTAATTCTTTGGGTGACATATATTTTACCAAAGCAAGAGAAAACAGAGGGATAAAGATAGGGAAGGAAACTAACATTTACTAAAAATCTACCACATTTAAGTCACTTTACTAGATTTATTATTTGTCCACCCATACAATTTCTCCCTCTTCTCACTGGTGGGCATTTTGTCCAACTCCTCATAATCCATTTTATTCTTTTCTTTCCAGTTGTTTGAATATACAGTTGGTCATCATTATTTACAGATTATGTATTTACAAATTTAACTGCTTGCTAAAGTTTATTTGCAATACCAGAATCAATATTGGTGTCATTTTTGCAGCCTTTCATGGGCATGCAGAGAGTGGCACACATTTGAGACTACTGAAGTGCACGTCCCCATCTGAGGTTGAAAAGGGTGACTCTCTGCTTTCTTGTTTCAGTTCTCATACTACAAACAAATGTCCTTTTCAGTATCTATTTAGTGCCATCTTTTGCAGGTTTGTATTATTTATTGGTGACTTTACTGTTTAACTTGGCCTCCAAGAATAAAGCCTGATGTGTTATCTAGTGTTTCTAAACATAAGATGGCTGTAATATACATAGAAAATACAGTCAGCCCTTCATAACTGTGGGTTCCATATTCACGGATTTCATCAATAATTAATTGAAAATATTTGGAATAATAAAAAAATACAAATAAAAAACAAGACAGTACAATGACTATTTATATAACATGTATGTTATATTAGGGATAATAATTAATCTAGAGATGATTTAAAGTATAATGGAGGATGTGTACAGGTTACAAGTAAAAACTAAGCTACCTGATACAAGAGACCTGAGCATCTTTAGATTTTGGTATTAGTGCGGTAAGGGGAGGAAGTGTCCTGGAACCAATGCTCTGCAAATATCAAGGGACTAGGGATAACTGTATATAGACAATACATATGTTAAAAAAGCTGCATGAATAAAGTGCTGCTACTGCAAGTTCAATGTTAGTGAGTCAACAATATATATTAAATAAGGTGTCTTTAAATAAGAACACACATAAAGCAAGGTTATGTTTTGACTAGTTGATGAACATGTTGTGACTAAAGACTCACAGCAACGTAAGCTTGTATTTCCTCTAGGAGTAATGGTCATTATTCACTAATTTACTGTTTGCTGCATGTTTATAGAACATTACTGTGAATAATAAAAATTGGCTGTAATTATATATAATCTTAATCTGGATTTTTTGTTAGTCAGGTTTGTAGCCTTTCTTTGGCTATGGAAGCAGAATAACTTGAACATTTAAAATAGAAAAAGCATTCTTAACTTACTTAGCTTGGCTTAACTAAAGGAGGATTCTTTGTACATATGTACTGGATTCTCAAAACACCTCACTAGCAGATACTTAGATCCTTTAAATATTCCCTGCAGACATCTTAAGGGCATGCTAACCTAGCAAGAATTTACTTTCACTTTTTTCCCAAGATTGCATTACCAAAAATATACTCTCTTTCTCTACAATCTACTCTTCTCCTTTCTCCTTTCAACCCTACTTCCTATGATTTCTCATAATGAGAAACTCATGAAAGCTTAATTTTTCTTCATTTTCAACAGACAGTTCTTGTTTAAAACAAAATTGACTCTTGAATTACCCTGCTATTTTTTTTCCCTAGGTCTCTATAACTGTCCTTCTTTTCTTCAACATTTATTAGATATCTACCCATCTTAGACTAAATTATTTTGTCACAATCAATAGTCCCAGTATATCACTGGTATAGAACAGAGGTTTATTTCAGCCTTTATATTCACTGCAGATGGCCTATAACTCTGTTCTATGTCATCTTCATTTTGAATTTCAAGTCTAAAAGAATAGTGTGTTTCTGGGACATACAAATCTTGTAGAGCAGGAGTCCCCAAACCCCAGGTTTCAGACCAGTACCTGTCCGTGACCTGTTAGGAACCTGGCTGCACAGTAGGAGGTGAGCCCTGGGTGAGTAAGCATTACCTCCTGAGCTCTGTCGCCTGTTAGATCTAATGCAGAGGCATTAGATTATCATAGGATGGTGAATCCTATAGCGAACTGTACATGTGAGTGAGCTAGGTTGTGCGCTCCTTATAAGATGGAACAGTTTCATCCATGAAACCAGTCCCTGGTGCCAAAAACGTTGGGGACTGCTGTTGTAGAAGGAAAAACAGATATGATAGGGGAATCATACAATGGTTCTTAAGATTCTGCTTAAAAGTGGCACATGTTATTTCTGCTCACGTTTCACTGACTGAACAAATCACATGGCTAAACCTGACCTGAATGGGACAGGCATCAATGGTTTTTCCTATGGAGAGGAGCAGTGAGTATTTTGAAGAAAATGCAACTGACAATTTCAACTATGTGTTGAAATTGTATTGAAACTGAGAAGAAACATGAGTTAAATAGGTTTTAGAGACTATGCTCCAGCAGTTCACAAGTCTAGTGGAGAGATGAGAAAGGAGGACAGACATAAATAAGTGACCACATATAAATGATTATTATGGGCATGTGCTAAATGCAGTGGGAGAGCAGATCAATAAATAATTGACCAACACTTCTTAGGGAGATAAGATTTGAACTAAGTTTGAAAAGTGTGGACAATAGAGCGATACCAGCATTTTGAAATATTGTTTTCTATATATTGAAAAAAAATTGTTAATCAAGGAATAGTGAATACAGAGCATTGCAGCTATGTAGCGTGCACAGGTCAGAGAAGTAATGAGAGGGTGAGCTGAAGAGAATCACTTGTGAATCTTCTTTTGTGCCATCCTAAAGATTTCCAACTTTGTCATGCAGGTAGTAGGGAGCCAGTGATGGCTTTTAAAGTGGGAAATGATACAAAGACATGATGAGAAGTATATGAACTCTGCTAAAAGCTTACATGACAGATCAGAGCTGTTGGAGATGAAGGTTAGGGAATCAAGTTAGAAAATATGTTGCAATGGTCAATGAAGCCAATGGAGAATTGAATTAAGGGAGTGGCAGTAAGAATGAAGAGCCCTATTTATAAGGAATCTTAAGGTAGAACCTCTGAACTTGTGGGGCATAGAAGGTAAAGGAGTATTTTAATGGTTTGTGGGAGGAGAATAACAACATTGCATGTAGCTCCATGTCCTAGGCTGGACAGTATGTGAAGAGAACAGGTTTTGTGTGAAAAAGGAAAAAAATGAATATGAGTTGGGATCTGTGATGTTCAGATTTATCTTTATATGATCTCTCACATTTCTGTTTCTCCTGGATTTCTACATATTATCTCCATATGCAACTGGTTGGAATGTTAAAAATGCAAGTTAACAATGTTCTTACCTGTGGTTCCAGTATGATATTAACCTACTCTTTTTTATTGTATGTATGTTTTTGCATGCAGTGCAATAGCTGTTGACACTCAAAAATATGAGAAACAATGGTAATTATACATCTGTAAAGATTTATACCTTATACCATTATATGCTTATACTAAAAGTATTTTAACTTTATAATTATTTCTATCATTCATTATATTAAATTTATGAAATATAAAGCAGACCAATAGTTCTAAAATAATTATGGTAGGATTTAACAACCAATAGGCTTAATATCACAATCTATTTTTGCTAGAGTGTGAAAGCTCTTGAGTTCTATATGCTAACAGGAATATGTAAAAATAAATCTTAGACAATTATGAAGAAAAAAGTCTAAGGATTATGGAATGTTAGGGCAGCAATGCTAAATAATTTAAAAATCTATCTCTGTTAATGAAATCTAAATCCATAAAATGCAGACAATACAATTTTTTCTTTCTTTCTTCATTTTCTATCAATATATAAGTTATTGCTATGGAAAACAGAAAAATACACGTAGCACTAAAAATTGCATTAAATGATCCTTTAATAACAGTCTCAATGTTTTACTCATTTCAATTTATTAATTCACTAAACATTTGAATGCCTCCTCTGTGCCAGACACTGGTAGGTTCCAGGCCATGCCCTCGAGGAGTGAACAGTCCATTAGGCATGACCTGCCTGAATGGGCATTGCCAGCTTCCAGTCCATTGCGTTTTTCTCATTTATCCTTCAAATTAAACATTCCCTTTCCTTTTTATTCAATCTTTCCATAAACAGTAGAAATCATTAGATTTCCAGTCACTGAATTATTTACTGAAAATTGCATTTCTGTCTTGCCTCCCTAAGATTATTCTCTGATCACCTCAATTAGTATTTTGGATATTTCCAAGTTCTTAATTCTTACATTTATAATCTCTTGATTTATTTATATGGAAGACTAATTATATACAATAGGTATAGATTTCACTAGTTGGACTCTCAAATGGCAACATGGTTATTTATTAACACTACAACTCCATGGAGATTTTAGGAAGGCATCCCATGGTGCTACCTGCCATAGGCAAACAACCTAAGTACATTCTGTACCCAAAGGAGCAATACCAGTCTAAAAATGTTGGAATCTGAATGAATATTCCTAGAAGTTAGTGGTCATTAAACTTGTGTCAGGAAATGTAACTATGTGTGGGGCATGCTAGGCCCACACAGTTATTCTTGCCCACTGAAATCATTAGTTATGTTTATCATGATGAAACTGGTACTGCTGAGACAAACCTCACATATCCTGTTCATCGGAGACATAGAACATTGATTCTTATTCCCTAGATATGTTATAGTTTCACATTCCTAAGCCTTTGAGTATGCTATTCCTTCTGCACAGAGTGTCATTCTTTTAACTCCTCACATGTTTTCTGATTTGATAAAATGTAATTCATCAAGCAGACAGATTTAGCTGGAATGCAACTTACCAAAAAGCTCCTCTGGGCTTAATGGTTCCTTCTGATCTGCTTCTAAAATACAGTGACATTCATTGCTTTATTCACTGAACAAGTATTGTGTAACTAATATTCTAAATGTGTGGATATAGTGGTGAACAAGGAAGGCAAGATTTCTGCTCTCATAGAGGTAACATGATGCTTTTAGTTTTGCAATTGTCATTGTATTAAAGATAGCTAAATTTATTTTTGCTTCCCCAAAGTAGACTATAAATTTTAGACTCTGCACATCTTTGTATCCTTAATGCTTATTATAATGCTCAGTACATACCAAATACTCAAGAAATGTTTAATATAACTTGTTTAAAAATTAGGTTTTAAAAGGAAAACTTCAAATAACACAGATTTCTTTTCAGATAACTACATCTACTCATTTGTTAATTGAGAAAACAACACTGTGAAATGTGCCTTATAAAATGACTCTGAAAGGCTGAGTTGATTCCCCCCTGCAGAATGGTCCTCTCCATTATCTACCTGATGTTATTAAGGTTAATGAGTGTATTCATTAGGCTGCATCTCAGTATTTTTTTTCAAAATCTGTTTGCAACCCACATAATTATTATGGAAACTGCTGTTCTACCCACATGTAATCATCATCCTGCCAAATCTCTTACCAATAGCATTTTAACAGATATTTTGGGATTTTTAAAAATTCTAATAGTGGGAGTCTACTGACTACTAGGCTGTTTTCGTATAATATTGCTCCCTGCACCCCAGGAAGAGCAGGAAGTCTCAAATCTCTATACACTAGTGAAAATCAAGGAAAAATATTGAGACTCTATTTCGTTTTATTTTATTTATTTATTAGGTACAATCTCACTGTGTTGCCCGGGACGGATTCAAACTCCTAGGTTCAAGCAGTCATCCCACCTCAGCCTCGGGAATAGCTAGGACTACAGGCCTTTGCCACTGTGCCTGGCTTTGAAATTTTAAGTTAAGGTTCTTATGAATATACCCCAGCCAACACTAATGAATTAATTCCAGAAAGAATCAAAATTTAGAATTGTTGAGAAAAAGATAATGTTATCAACTGAAAATCAACTTATTTCTGAGGTGTATAAATCTCAATATTTCTCATCTCAAAGGATTCATAGAAAGTAAGTAGAGGTAGATTGGAGGAGTGCTATCAGAACATTCAAAAGAAGGGAAAAAGTCAGGAACTTGAAATTTGTCAACTGTATACCATAAGGTAATTTTCATTGTATGGCTTTTTCTAAAGTTCTGCAGGCCTTAGAGATAATTATTAGCGCTAGTTTTTACATCTGAGGAAACTGAAGGATTAAATAACTTTATAACTAAGGAAATCTCAGATATTAAATAACCTACTCAAAACCCCACGGCAAATGTAAAGGAGATATAAACTCAGATCTTGCAAATTCCAAAATTCCAGCACATTTCATACTTCAGAAATCTGCTAAGTAATGACATACAGTAATGACAGCAGAGAACTGTGTCTTAATGAATTTTATTTAAGTGACTGACATGTATTGGAAAACAGGGATCAGATTGTAATCTGAAAATGTGTAGGTAAGATTCTAAAATGGCACCCAAGATCTCTGATCTTTGGGATATACACACCTGTCTTAGTTATTCAATCAAACACTCATCTGGATAAGTGCTTCTCTGGAAGGATTTTAAAGATGTATTTTAGGTTCCAAACAAGCTGACTTTAAAATAGGGATACTACCCTCTATGAATCTGATCTAACTAGGTGAGTCCTGAAAGGGACTGGTTATTTCTGATAACAAAGATTCAAATGAGAGGGACTTGACATGAGAGAGCTGGGGGAGAATCTCCATTGTTGGCTTTCCTGATGGAGGGAGCTACAGGGAAAGGAATGCAGGTGGCCTCTCAGAAATGAGTATGGCCTCCAGCAAACAACCAGCACCAGAATAAGACTCAAGCATACACCCACAGACCACTAAATTCAGCCAAAAACTTGAATGTGTTTGGAAGCAGATTCTTCCACAAAGCTTCCAAAAAGAAATGCAGTTCACCAATACCCTGATTACAGCCTGTTTGACCCTGAGCAGAGAACCCAGTTGCCATACACAGTCCCCTGACATCCAGAAAGTATGAAATAATACATGCAGTTTGCTTTAAGCTGCTAATTTTGTTGTAATTTGTTACACAACAATATAAAGTTAATACTCACTTCCCACCTCTATTCTGCATTTCTTCAGTCAGAAGGTCAATGCCTGTTAATATTTGAAGAGATAAAATCTTAGGTGGTCTGACCTAATTCTGGGTGTGGTCAGTATAGACTGACTTACAAAGACATGGGGATTATAGAAAATAACAGATAGTAAGAGAAATCTATTAGAATAGTTAGAATATCCATCCTGTCTTGATTTTGGTTCTAGGATGGCAGGCTTAATGTCCTCTGGTTTAATGTCTTGTGGCTCCAGGGATGCTTCCTCATCATACATATCCTTTAAAGAGGAGAAGCTGATAAACATATTTATAAATAGATTGATTACGTTGTGTGTTACCCAATCTTTTGTTTCTCTCATCATATTATAGCCAGTTGGAGAAATGCAAAAATTGAGGCTATTGTATAAAATGTGCAACAACTTAGTAAGCAAAATGATCCATTTCAACAGAGAAAACACTTTGAATGAGCTATTGTATCCACAGCTTTATATAACCTTTTCTGTTTTTTCATGAAGTTTCCTTTCTTAGGATGATCTTCCAGTTTTCATGGTATAAACCCATCTTCCACTGAATTTGACTAATTCCTTCTGTTAAGCTTGTAAACTTTCATCAGTGGGACTAGTGCTTAGAGTGCTTAGAGTTTTCTGTTACATGATTGTGCTAGGATAACACTCACATTTTTTTTTTTCCTTTTTTGAGACTAAGTCTTGCTCTGTCACCCAGGCTGGAGTGCAGTGGTGCAATCTCGGGTCACTGCAAGCTCCACCTCTTGAGTTCACGCCATTCTCCTGCCTCAGCCTCCTGAGTAGCTGGTACTACAGGTGCCTGCCACCACGCCCAGCTAATTTTTTGTATTTTTAGTAGCGACGGGGTTTCACCATGGTCTCGATCTCCTGACCTTGTGATCCGCCTGTCTCGGCCTCCCAAAGTGCTGGGATTATAGGTGTGAGCCACCACGCCCGGCCAACACTCACCTTTTCAAAAATATTTCTTCTCTTCTTAATTGCCTCTTTTATGAAGGCCAAACAGCCTTTGAGAGCATAATCAAGGTGATTGCACAGTGCTAAGTGCAATATTAAATCAGTAATTTTTTATTGAACACCTGTTAAATTCTAAGCAATAAGGCAGGCTTCAAGATGATATCAATGAATATAAATCTCACCTCCCAGTTTGTTTTATTTCCTTTTATATCATAACAGGTCACTAGGGACTTCATAATTTCAAATCTATATTTTCCTCATACTTTCCTCAAACTTCCTGCATTATTTAACATTACTGATTCATTTAGCAAAATCTAACAAGTAACGTTGCACTTGCTAAGTTCTGTATAGAGTGCTGCATATAAGGAATAAAGAGAAGAAAAATTATCATTCCCTTCAACCTTAGAGTCAGGCAAATGAAAAAAATTACTTGAATGATAACTATGCTAATGTATATAGTGTTTTTTCCTGCCAAGCATTGTCCTAAGCAATATATGCTCATGTTTATATTCTGCTAAGTATTATATATACAGTTGGCCCTCCATATCCCTGGGTTCCACATGTGTGGAATCAATCAACCCAGATTAAAAAAAAAAAAAATGGATGGTTGTATCTGTACTGAACATGTACAAACTATTCCTAAACAATAGAGTACAAAAATTATTCACATAGCATTTTCTTTTCTTATTTCTTTTTTTAAGATGGAATCTTGCTTTGTTGCCCAGGCTGGAATGCAATGGCATGATCTCGGCTCACTGCAACTTCCACCTCCCGGGTTCAAGCAATTCTCCTGCCTCAGCCTCCTCTGAAGCTGGGACTACAGGCGCACACCACTACACCCGGCTAATTTTTGTATTTTTATTTGTGACGGGGTTTCATCATGTTGGCCAGGCTGGTCTCGAACTCCTGACCTCAGGTGATCCACCTTCCTCGGCCTCCCAAAGTGCTGGGATTACAGGTGTGAGCCACAGTGTCCAGCCTCACATAGCATTTTCATTGTATTAGGTATTATAAGTAATGTAGGGATTATTTAAAGTATACAAGAGTATGTATGTAGGCTAAATGCAAATACTATATGATAATGATTTGAGCTATTAAAAAGTGACTTGAGCATCCACAAATTTTAGAATCCACAGAGCGTCTTGGAATCAATCCCACAGATGCTAAGGAAAGACTGTATGTATGAAATTGAAGTACATAATTTTACATATTCACATTCCACATGAGGAAACAGTAGCTTGAAAAGCAGCAAATTGCCCAGGGTCACACAAGATTTAAACCCACTCTATCTAAATCTAGACATTAAAACTGAACTAGAACAATGTATGAAATGTAATCTTTAATACAAATCTGTGTCCAAAGTTATATACATTAAAATGTAGATAGAAGAGCTAATTTAATTTCTACACACACACACACACACACACACACACACCCCTCTTGGAATTTCTTTCTTTTTTTCCCTTCTACTTGAATTGTCAAATAGAGAACTGCCTTAAACCATTAAATTAATATTCCGATAAAATGTCTATCTTTGTATTGTTCAGTGCTCTGTTATTGTTAGTAAGAGTCTCTCTAATAACATGGAAAAGACCGATTAGAAGATGCTTAAGAGACCTTGATTTCTGTACATAAACACAGAATGGACTCATTTTCATTCACATTTCACTTGGAGGCAACATGTTTTTCCTTGACAAAATATCCCCATGACACTCAGGGAAACCAAGTCTATTGTGAACTTCTCACATTTATTTAATATGGTTTCCAAATAAAACTTATAGCTATAGAAGAAGAGTAAATAACCAAAAATTATACTGGGATTCAGATTAAGTTATAGAAATAATCATTGTACAAGAAGCGAAACAAAAGTCAAAACCTAAGTTCCTGAAAAATTTAAGTATCATATGCCCAATAATTAATCCAAGTAGACTTAAATTTTAAGTCACGTAATAGAAACTCAATAGCTACTTCCACATTTGCCTGTGATAAATTAGGCAAGCCCTCCTCTGAAGACAACTAGAAAAGCTGAATAATTTGAATAATTTTTTTTAAATTTGTTTAAGTGGTCAGAAAGCTGTCTAGTCAGCCAGTACTGAGGGGACCATGATCCTGGAGAGAAAAAAAAAAAAAAAAAATGGACTGAGGAAAGACTTTCCCTTTGAAGTATGTGACAATTCATTGAAGTTGAACTCATTGATAAGAAGCTAAGAAGTTGGGACAAAAGCGCTAGGTGAGCTTTGAACATTTTTGAGTTCTGGGCTAATATGACATTTAAAATCTTATCAGTGAATATCTGGGAGGGAAGAGAAGCACAGATATCTGAAGCAGATACTATTTTCTCCCTTGAACCCTTCGCTAATTTGTAGGCATTTGCTGAAAAGCTCAGAAGTGGCTAAGATATTGGAAAGATGAGAAGAGTTTTAGGCAGTCATACTGAACTGAAGAAAAAAGAATTGCACTTGTCCATTAGTCCATTTCCTGTTGTTTATAAGAGAATGCTCCCAACTGGGTAATTTATAAGGAAAACAGGTTTATTCTGCTTTTTATTTGGCAGGCTAAGAAGTTCAAGGGCATGCCTCTGGCTTCTGGTGAGGGCTTTTGTGCTGTATCACAAGGTGGAAAAGGAAGTGGACACATGCAAAGAGGGGAAACTTGAGAGGTGTTCTGACTTTATAATCATTCTTCCGGGAACTAATCCATTCCCATGAGAACCAATTCAGTCTCTCAAGAGTGACAACTCACTCAGGATGAGAGAGGAGCAACAAGCCATCGATGAGGGATCTGCCCACATAACCCAAACATCTCCCACTAGGCCCCACCTAACACCACCACAGTGGGGATCAAATTTCAGCCTGAGTTTTATTGAGAGCAAACAAACCATTGCATACTGAAACCACTTTGAGTTTTTATTTGGGATCATTAGAGGCTATATTTTAGTTGTAAAGACGAACTGGAAAGTGACAGGCTCCAACAAAAATGGAAACTGCTTCAAATACTCTCACTATCAAGCTAGCTTAAAATGGTCTTCCTCTCTTCTAACTGCTATAAACAAGCAACAGCAAATTCTCTCTGGATGTACATACAACGAGATGTAGCCTTAGATTACCTCTATAATTTTTATACATGTTTGTCTATCATTTCAGTAGTAAATGGACAGGCATATAAAGCATTAAAGAAAAAGAATGAAATGATTGAAAACCAGGAAAAACAGTCAATGAAATCAATCCCATCCCAATCATTAGAATCAATCGAGTGAATTTAAATACAAATATGAATAATATATTCAAGAGAATAGATGAAAAGTCAGAGTATTACATTGAAAGCAGTAATTTAAAATAAAGAGAAATTTAAGAATCTAAACATTTAAAACTTTAAATTAAGAACTCAATGGATGTGTCAGCTTCAGCAGAATAAACACAACCAAAATGAAGTTTAGAAATCTTAAAGGAATAGAAAATATCCAGACTGAAACATGGAAAAACACAATTTTTGAATATAGAAAAGTATAAAATATGATGAAAACATCTAATTCAGATAGTTAGTTTTCCAAGGGGAGAAGAGAAAAAGAGAATAGAGTAGAAATCATATTTGAAGAGATAATGATGGAGTATTTGCAAAACCAAAAGTGCAACCAGTATGAAATACACTGAAACACACATTAATAAGTATGATGACTCTAAGCAAAATAAATATGAAGTAATTCACACCCAGGCTTATCATAGTAAAGCTGCTAAAAATTAAAGGCAAAGTTATTGAAAGTAAAATACAGGAAGTGAGAAAAAGAAGCACATTAAACCCCCCAAAAGTTAGAGGTCATGGAAAAATAAAAATTTATGGAGAATTGCTTAAAAAAAGTATAGTAGGAAAAAAAAAAGCTAGGCACGGTGACTCACACCTGTAATCCCAGCACTTTGGGAGGCCGATGCAGGCAGATCACAAGGTCAGGAGTTCAAGACTAGCCTGGCCCATATGGTGAAACCCCATCTGCACTAAAAAAACCCCACAAAATTAGCTGGACGTGGTGACAGGCGCCTGTAGTCCCAGCTTCTCGGGAGGCTGAGGCAGGAAAATCACTTGAACCTGGTAGGCAGAGAGATGCTGCAGTGAGCCGAGATTGTGCTACTGCACTCCAGCCTGGGCGACAGAGGGAGACTGTATATTTAAAAAAATAATAAAATTTAAAAAAAGAAAAAGAAAAAGAAATATTAAAGTCAAGATTGATTCTTTGGAAAGACTAATAAAACTGATGAACATTTATGAATACTTGGCAATAATAATAAAAAAATGAGAAATGCACAAGTTATATACTAAAAAGTAATTGTAAATGGGCAGCCAAAAAGAATATTGTGAAATATATTATGGAAATAAATTTGAAAATTTAGATAAAATAGATAAATCCCTACATAAGTATTAAATTATGAAACAGAAACAAACATAATATAAAAACAGAATAATTTTATATCTCTTGAATCAATGGAAGTTTATTTAAAACATCTCCAGAAACACACACACACACACACACACACACAGAGTCTGGCCCACCAACTTCACTAACAAATTATTCTACACCTTTGGACGAGAAATAACACCAATACTCAACAATATTTTTCAGGAAAAAGCAAAGAGGAAAACTTCATTTTATAAGTCCAGAAAAACAGTAATATCTAAATATTAAAATTATTTCAAAAGAAAGACAAAATGTAGGCCAAACTCTTATAAATATCAATGAAAAATCTCACATACCATATTAGGAAACTGTGTCCAGCAATGTATAGAAATGCTAATACTCATTCAAATTTGGTATACCCCAGGAATAAAAAATTATTATTGTTCTTATTGTGGTAAAAACAGGTGACAAGAGATCTGTCTTAATAAATTTTTCACTGTACAGTACAATATTGTTAACTATAAGCACAGTATTGCACAGCAGATTATTAGAACTTATTCATCTTGTAGAACTGAATCTTCATATTTCTTGAATAGCAGCTCCCCATTTCCCTCATCCTCCCAGCCCCTGGCAACCACAATTCAGTTTATGCTTTTATCAATTTCATTATTTTAGTCGTATCTTATAAGTTGAATCATGAAGTATTTGTTTTCCTGTGACTGGCAGACTTTATGGTATTTCTCTTAGCATAATGTTCTCACAGTTTATCCATAGCAAAATGGTGCAACCACTATGGAAAACAATATGTAGCTTCCTCAAAATATTAAAAATTGAATTGCCATATGATCCAATAATTCTATTTCTGGGTATTCATCCAAAATAATGAAAATCAGGATTTTGAAGAGATATATACACCCTCATGTTCATTGCAGCATTGTTCACAACAATCAAGATGTAGATACACCCTAAATGTTTATTAGTGGATGAATGGATAAAGAAAATGTGGTATATACATATAAATTTATTTTAATTTTCTAAAGCTGGTCAGCTTAATTTACCACATTAACAACATAATGCAGTCAATAAATTAATGAAAACGTGACAAATTCAACATCATTCTGATAAAATTCCTTAGCAACCTAACTAAAATAGATAACTTCCTTAATCTGTGCAGTCTTTACAGTGAAGATAACACAACAGTAAAACGTTGAAATGTTTCTTCCTGATATCCAGCATAAGTGAGAAATGTCTTTACTCACTACTTTTTCCTAATATTTTATTGAATGTTCCAGCAAGTTCAATAAGGAAAGAAAATAAATAAAAAAGGAGTAAACTGTCATTAGTCAAGAATAATGCAATTATTTACCTAGAAGATCTGAAATAATCTGTAGATATGCTACAGATACACTATTACAAATAACAAAGGAATTTAGAAAATTTGATGAGTACTAGTTTGGCATATATAAATACATTTAATTTCTGTATATTCAAAACAAATAGAAATTAAAAATTTAAATATACTACTTAAAAAACACTTAATACAAAGAAAGAAACCTAAATAATATGTGCAAGTTCTATTCATGCATGTAAGATAAATTATGGGAGATTTTACTTGATAAAGAGTTATACAGTATTCATAAATTGGATGAATGAATAATGTACAGTTAACTCTCTTAAAGTTGATTATAGATGGATTGTAATCTCAATCAATATTCCAGTGAGTTTTCCTTGGTGGGGTTTAGATGGAGAGAATATTTATAAGTAGATTCTAAAATTTGTAGGGAAATGTAAAAGTTCAAAAATAGCCACGATAACCTTAATAAAGAACAAAGTTTATTTGAAAAAATATGCTATTAGATATTAGGGTTTTAGAAACTTATACATAATTTGTAGAAATAGATAAGTAGATCAATAGAACAGAGTCCCACATGCATAGAGAGACTTAATTTCTAACAAAGGCAACACTGCAAAGAAGTAGGAAAAAATGTTCTAATAAAAAGGATTCTAGGTGAATCATATGTCTTTATGAAAAAAGAGTCTTGATACTTAATCCACACCATTTACAAAAATCAAAATTCAAGGTAGATTGTGGACCTAAATAGGAATGATAAAATAATAAATCTTCTAGATAATAACAAAAGGAGATATTTTCATCATAGGATAGGAAAGATTTCTCAACAAGGGCATAGAAAGAACTATTAAAGTCAAAATTGTTAAAGGTATCCATAATATAACTAACAGTTTATTTTCATCGGAAGACACCACTAATTGAGTAAAAAGGTAGGCCACAAATTAGGAGATCTTGTAGTGTGTGTGTGTTGTGTATACAGATGACAGATACCAAAATGATAGTTAGATAGGCAAAAAGATAGTCTGAAAAGGACTCATATTTAAAGTATATAAATAATTTCTATAATTTAATGTAAAAATAGAAAATCCTACAGAAAAGTAAGTGGTCAGGAAGCTTGAACACTTCACACCTCACAAAATAGGATTTGAAATGACCAGTGAATGTTTTTAAAGTGGTTAACTTTAATCATTAGGAGAATACAAGCTATGAATAGCACTACTCACAGAACAAAATGGCAAAAAGTTAAAAATGATAGACATAGTGCAGTATAAAATGAAAAGCAACTGCAATTCTCAATCACTGATTTTAAGAGTATAGGTTGGTACAACTGCATTGGAAAACTATTTGGCATATCTACTACAACTGAATATAAGCATACAATATAACCCAGTAATTCTGGCCCTAAATATATTCCTAACAGAAATGCTATTAAATACACACCAAAATGCATACAGAAGAACGTTCACTGGCAGAGCAGGAGCATTGCCATCTTGGACAAGCCCCTCATTCTAAAGTTCACCTTAATAAAAAGCCATCTAAATCCAAAGAGCATCAACTTAATGGCTAAGGTCAGCACGACCATAAACCACAAATAACGTCTCCAACAAGAAACATTCCAAAATCCTCCCGAAGCAGAGACATGCTAGACCCTAGATAACCCCCCTCCAGGCCAGAAAGATGTCTGTCCCAAGATAACCTCTTCTCCTCCCAGAAAGATTCCAACCCTGCCATAAACTTCCCCACACACATAAACATTCCAAGCTTGCAGTAAGTCTGCTCACCCTAAAACCAATATACACTCTTAGTCTGTAAGAAAAAGTGCTCCTGACCGAAATTGGCTAGAAGCACCTCTCAGGTTTTGTCTAAAGTAAACCTGTCTTTAACTGCCAGCTGCGTTTAGTGTTTCTTTCCTCTTTCTTCAGCTCTTACATTCACAGTAGCACTATTTGAAATAGTCTCATATTAATAACAACCAAAATGTTCATTGCTAGTGGAAAGGATAATGAATTGCAGTTTATTTATACAATACAGTAGTAGACAGCAATGAAAATGAACAAACTACTGTTACATGAAGGAAAATGAATAATATAATAAACATAATACCAAGTTAAAGAAAATATATGGAAAGAAGAAGATTATACATATTCCACTTACATAAAATTTTGAATACAATAACCCAGAATATTGGAAGTTAAAACATTGGTTCCTTTTGAAGAGTGTGTTAGACTTGGAATGAGCAAGTTGGAATGTTGGGACCCTGCTCACTGTGGAGCAATGGTAAAATTTTATTTCTGGATCTGGTTGGTGTTTAAATGAGCTTGTTAACTTCATGCAAATTCAATGTACTACACATTCATGGTTTCTGTGTTCTTTTGATTGTGTATTATAATGTGTAAAATATTTTTATTTAAACAAGAAACTTAAAACTTCTGATTAGTCAAGAAATTTATAATGCCAACTTGCAAAATGTCAGCAGTAAATTCTGCATAAAGGAGATTCATCATTAATTCATTTCATTCTTAGGAGTCTTAAAATGCTCAGGCATTTTTAAGAATATCTTGGAGTCCTTGGCCACCACTTTTTAAAAAATCCAGTGATATCATAATAAAACTGATTATAGCTAACATGAAGTTGCATTACCCATATTTAGACTTAAATATTGAAATTTATAATTCTTAGAAAATCCTTTTGGAATCTGAAAATAGTGGACCAAATTAGTACAGTCCAAGTACATCAACATTTATTAAGCATCTACTATGTTCCAAGCCTAAGTCAAATTTGATGACAAACATATTATATCTGTCCTAAATCAAGCTTATACTCTGGTGGACGACTGGAAGAAAGAAAGACTTGAAGAAGGAAAGACTACAGAAAAGTATAATTTAAATACAGTTGAATAATATGTATAACAAAGACCTATACAAAATGAGACATGAAAAATTGGGCCCATGTCTTGAGGAAAAGTTATTTTATTTTTTATAAGTTGATATCTGGTCTCAAATCTAAAGTGTCAAAGAGTTGACAATTGGTGAAATGTACAAAAGTAAGGATAATTTTGAGAAAACTCTCTTGTTGAATACAGCAGAAATATTTTTACTCAAATCTGATTGGAGCAAACACTATGGTCCAGGAAACAAATGTTTGAAGTAAAGTATAAAATTCTAGGCCATATTTATATAATACATAATTACAGCAATAATAAAAAGACATTGCTGATAACTGGAAAAACCGAAAGGTACTAAAAAGTAAAATGGACATGATTGAGACAGAATAAATCAATCAGCAAATATGTATTAAGTGCCTGTTATATATGAAGCAGTTTATTATATGCTGAGGATACAGTGGTAATCAAGACAGAGAAGTTACTGTATCGAGTCTTGAAGTTTTTTCAAAATTGTCAGATATAAAAATGGAGATGGCATTTGCAGCACTGCAAATATCATGAACAAAAGCAAAGAGGCATGTATCCACATTTGTTTTTATGTAGGGAAAATTCCAGCCACTTAATTTTCACAGAAATTTAAAATATGAATATGACACAGTCTAATTTATACTATTTTACAGATGACTCTTCTTTGCAAATGAATTTAAACCTTTTCCATTTTCAAGTACTTATTAGGAGTCCATTGCCATAAGTCAGGTGAGAAGTGATGATTTGAAACAAGGAAGTGATTATAGGATGGAAAATTAGGAACTGAAGTAAGAAATACTATATTTATGAGGCCAAAGAGGCAGGGTTTTGTGAATAATATTCTATAGAGTATGAGGAAGGAAAACAAATCTAGAACGACACCGAATTCTCTGATTTGAGTGATTAGTACCATTTACTAAAGACAAATATGTTTCTTGGGGAAGTTTAGTTTTAAATATGTTAACTTTGAAATGCTTGTGAAACAATCAGGTGAATATGTCGCAAATGCAGTTACACATATAATATGAAATGAACAGAAGTCTGACCAGAGATATTTAATTCAGATATTATCAATAAATCTATATTTGGTAGAACTGGTAAAGGGAATGTGATCACCCAATGGGGATGCTGCATGTTACGAGCAATTGAGAAATTCATTTATTATACTTTTTAGTCTGTCAAAATTTCTTTTCTAGTTTGTATTGCCCCCAAATGGTTTAAATGTACTGGCTGTTCATACTTGAATGTCCAGTTAGAGCATAAGTCATATCTCAGAGACAGAAAGGACAAAAATCTATTTAGGGAGATGTGTTGAGTAGAAAACATGAACCCAGGCTATGAGAGAAGCGTAGAGAAACGGGCAGTGCCAAATGTTTCATAGTTCAGTATCTGTAATTTCAGACCGGGGATGCAACACTATTTGGGAGAAAGAAAATACTGTAGAGTATAATTACCACGCATTTCTGTTGTAGGTTGTGTTTGGAACAAGCAGATGTGAGGGTGAAGCTTAGACCTATATATAGAGAAGCACTGAGAGGATTCAGACAAGTACGAGGGAAGAATCAACACATCTCATTTGTAGGTTGGATCTAAGAAATGTCAGAGTAAAGTGAAGAACCACTCAGGGTTGTATTTGGGTGTGAGAGGGAATGTTGAGAGTCACTGACCTTTGCTGCATTTGAGATGGTTGACTACTTTCTCCTGGAAAATCTCTCATCCCATGGCTTTATAGTATCAAATTATCCTAACACTCCTCTTGCCTCCCTGTTTTCTTCTTCTCTATCCTCCAGGTGAGTCTGTCTTCCTACATGCCAACTTTAGATATTAATGTTTCCTAGAGCTTTGTCTTTGATATTTTTCTATTGCACGTTTATATAGTTTCCCTTTTGGAGTTTATCCTATGACCCCAATTACCATTTACATCTAATTACTTCTACATATCTATCTTTAGCCTTGTTATGCTTCCTGTGCTCTAGATCAAAACATTCAACACCTATTAGCTTGATCGAGAGAAACCTCCTATAAAACTGACCTAAAACATCAGTGCTGTGCATTTCCCCAATAGAAATTATTGCCCTTTCTGTGGTATATCTCTAGATGAATGCTACCATTTGTTCCTCTAATTGTTCAAACAAGGATTGTGGGTTTGGGGCAGTGTCACTCTTTCTTACTAGGGATCTGCTCCTTCCAGAGACAAAGTCATGATGATTCCATTGACTTAGCATCTTGGGAAGCTATTTTTTTCCCTTGACTGTCTCAGTGATGGCTTTATTTTGAACCTTATTATCTCTCACTTGAACTAGGTGCTACTCTTCTCCCTTTGCTGTTATCAATGAGATTTCTAAAACAAATTAATAACATTACATCTCTGCTTAAACATTTTATTTTGGTTCTCGTTGCCTTTAAATAAAGACCAAACTCCTTGAGGAGGCACATAAGATCCTTTATGATACTGTAATTTCTCAGTAGTCTCTCTTCTCACTCCCCTTTTCTTTCTGTATGCCACAATACTGTAGGTGCCCTCAAGATACCACATTTTTTATTAATCATCCCTACTATGGTATCAATGCTCACTTCATGTTCACTTAGTCAAATGCTTTTTCTTTTCATTTTCCTATATTCTGGCTGTTTTTCTAACCCCATTTCAGGTGCCTTTTATTCTAAGTCTTCTGTGATCCTACATGTGGGAAAGAGCAGTTTTGTATCTTAAACACTGTGTGCTTAATTCTGCCTTAGCGTGAATCACATTGTAATTTTAATTGTTACATGCTTCTCTTTTTCAAGAAACTATTTTATTCCATTGTCCTAGCACTTCACTGGATTCATTGTTTGTCAATAAAGAAGTTGTCTTTAATATTGAGTAAATGGATGGAGTGAGGCAATTGTTAGAGAATAAAGACCATTATAAGAAGGAAGAGAAAGATATGCTGGTAATTTAAATGAGTAAGGATCTTTGGAGGTTATGCTGAGATTTAGATTCAAGGAAGTATGAGTCTGTTCTGTCTTCAAGAAAATTAGAGTATTTTGGGTTAATAACATTTTGATATAGAAAACAACTTAGAACAACCCGAAGCTATATATAAGCAAATGGCAAGTATTATAATGTACACATTAAGAGGAGTTGAACTGTAAGGGTATTTACAGGAATAAAAGTAGTGAGAGCAAGCTTTAAAGAAAAGACAAGACTTAGACTGAGTTTTCTCCCTAGTTAGTTGCTCTGTTTGGACTTCTGTCACGTCATCCTAACCCAAAATCTTGGACTCATTGTCCCATGTTTCTCACACAGAGTCAAAGATTTTGACATATAATAGTCAGTCTATAAATGTTTGTTGAATCAGCAACAAGGAAGAATTGGGAGTCCAATGTGGCCATGTAGAAGGTTAAACATGGGACTGAATGTGGAAGTACAGAAATAACAGATGGCCATATTGAGAGTCTAAGCATTCTCACATGTAAGAGAATCACAGTATTTGTAGAGTGATAAATATCCAATGCTGGCAACTGCGGCTCTGGTTTCATGAACTCTTGGATAAAAACCCTAAGGCTAGCTATAATAAAGAACTCAGCAAGAGGGATCATTAGGAAAATCAAAGTATTTTATCCTTTAGGGAAGTTACCATCATTCTATAAAAGATAATTTAATGTCTTGCATTTTATTATAACTCTCAAACAATTCAGTATAGTTTCAGTGTTTTATTCTCCTAATTGATTGATTTTATAACCATGATTGATTGGAGCCCCACTCTCAGTACTTCCTGAGAAATTGTGTTGTAAAGTTCTTCAAAGGACATTGTTTATTCAATTTTTCATGCATTATTTGTAAGGGTAACAAGTATTTATCAGGCACCTATTGTATGCCTATGCTGTCATTTGAGACATATTGACAAATAAGTCATTCTTTATTCACCTCTACCTCTACCTCCACCACCACCCCAAACATACTTGAAGTTCCTTGGGGGCAGGGATTGTATCTTCAACATATTTATATTCCAGTGCTTGGTAAATGGTAAACATTGAATAATTATTTATTAAATTAATGACAATTTAAACATTATAAATACAATGATTTAAATATGCACAAGATGCTATAGAAACTATCAAATGAAGAATAATTACTTATTGCCTAGCACAATGTATTTCAGATTTTCAATTGTGTTGATAAATTTTGGAATGAATAAGTGTATGAGATACTATGAGTCCCTTAATTCAAATACTCCATTGTTTTCAAGATGCTATATAATGAAAATACTTTTAAAGTGAAAATTTATACTCTTGATAAGTTAATGCATCTTCAAAACTTGAATTTAGTTCATTCATTTAATTAACACCTTTTTATGTAGCACTTACCATGTGCAAGGTATTGCATTTAATGCCTGTGGTCAAATGGGGACAAGAAAAAATCATTTTGTTGAAATAACTCAGTAATTCATCTGAATTTGTAGAACAGCTAATTATATAAGAAATAAAAATATAATCTGATTACCTAAGTGCTTGAAAACTACTTGAAATCTGTGGAAGTATGGTTAGAGTAACAGGATGAAAGGTTTTATGGTAAACTAATTAAGAACTCTACACTTCTTAGATGGGCCACCTATAATTTCATATTTGTATTTGTTAATGTCCAGTAAAGTGAATTTTACTATATTCATTTATGTGACTAGAAGATATATATACAACTTGTAATACCTTTTATTGAGTTGTACATTTACAGTATTATCTAGAAGCCCTGAATTGTAATATAATGGGTAATGTTTTTCTTCCAATATTCACTCCTGTGCTCTCCTGTAGTAAATTCATATTTTAACTCTAGAGGGTCCAGACTTGTCTCCGTCAACCAGAGTAATTCTTCTCTTTGCTTTAGTTGTTATTAGTTTAGGTAACCTTAGTCAATCTGTTTAGCACTTAGATTTCTCTTAGCCTAGTCAGAACCTTTTCCGGGAATTGTGGGACACAGATATTCTCTTTCTTTCACTGGACAGTAGTATATGAGGTTGTAAGGCTGGTGACTGCTACCGCAATTCTTCTACAACAAGAAAAATTAGCCCAAGAATGAAGTTGAAATATGGAGAATTACAAAGAAATGGAGCCAGAAACCTTAAACCCTGTACTTTAAGCCTGACCACTTTGAACTTTTTAATTACATAAACTAATAAATCCTCTTTAATGCCGAAGCCAATCTACAATGGATTTTCTATTATTTACATCACTGACAAAAATATTAAATGTTATAAGGAGGTATTAAATTGAGATGTGATTATCAGTTTCTCATTGATCATGAGGATGCATCTTTCAATTTGATTTGCTACATTAAACATTTAATTATAAGAAAGAGACATCTTATTGAATATTAGAAATTGGCAAGTTTTTAACTTGATAATGCATATTATCACAATACTTGGAATGTTGTTATTACATTCAGATAATTAGTTACCAACAATTGTGCTGTACACATTTTAAAATGTTGGAATTAATAGATGGTATAGAAAATTGGCTTAACAAATTAAAATCACAATATATAAAAGAATATGGAATTAAGATTACAAATGTGATGCATTTTTACTTATTTTTAATTTCTGATTTTTTTTTCTTTTCTTTTCTTTTCTTTTTTTTTGAGACAGTGTCTTACTCTGTCTCCCAGGCTGGAGTGCAGTAGCATAATCATAGTTCACTGCAGCCTCAAACTCCCAGCCTTAAGTGATTCTCCCATTGCAGTCTCCGGAGTAGCTAGACCTACAGGTGTGTGCCACCATATTCAGCTAATTGTTAATTTTTTTGTAAAGATGGGGTCCTTCTATGTTAGCCAGGCTGGTCTTGAACTCCTGAGTCCAAGCAATCCTCTTGCCTTGGCCTCCTGAAGCACTGGGATTATGGATGTGAGCCATGGCCCCCAGTCATGTTGCATTTTCAACTGGTCTAGTCCATCTTGAGCTTCACCTTACTTGTCCATTATCTGGACCACACCATCCACATCATTACTTCTTTCATCTGCTCACCATCAGTACTGATTTTCAACCTTTCAACACAGCTTAGCAATTAGCTCATTCTTTCTCCTCCAAAATTTTCTCATTTATTCTTTCATCTATTCAACTGGCATTTATTTAGCATATCCTGTATGCCAGTCATTGAACTTAGGAACAAAATACCCACTAAATATATCTTTGATGCCATAAGAGCGAAGAAAAATGCCAATGCCAAATTTAAATGATATTTTTTTCATTACAAATTGACCACAATGTAAAGAAACATAATGAAGAAACTGATTTTATCTACTCTGAGGATAGGAAGAATTCCATGAATAGTGAACATTTAATCTCAGCTCCAAAGATGAGTGGTAATTAACTAGGTGAAGAAATATGCCAGTAATAATTAGCCAGGTAAATCAATATCCCAGGAAGAAAAAGTATCCCATTTGAAGCTCTGTTGTAAAAAGAAGCTTGACTCATTTAAACAAAAATGAAAGAAGGCCAGTACAGAGAATGAGGAGGATAGTGGCACAAGACAACTCCATATCATATAGAAATCACAGGCCATTTTAAAGAGTTTAGTTTTCATCCCAAGAGCAATGAAAATACATGAACTGTTGTAAATAGGCAATGAGAGGATCAGATTTATATTTTAGAAACAACTTTCTATATACTAGTTGCAATATGAAAAATTAGAGTACAGAGGCAAAAATGGAAGATGCAATTGCAAATTAAGTTTCAGTTGCACTGATTCAGGAGATAGGTCACTGGAGTTTGGATCATGGCAGTGGAGATGGGAAAGAGTGATGAAATTTAAGAAATACTGAGGAATGGAGCTATGGAATTCTCAGAGGATTATATGACTTCTAAATTTCTTGCTTAAACAACCATTAAGAAAAAGAATACAGAGAATAACTAGCTTTGGGAACAAGATTATGAGATTTATTTTAAGTATGGTCACCTTCTGATATTCAAGTAGAGATATATACTACTTTAGAATTTCAAATATTTTACATAGAAAATATGAATCTGAGAACTATGAGTCAAGCCTCTTTTGCTTGCAGTGTATATATATATATATATATATATGTATATATTCAATCTATCTATTCCTCTATCATCTATTATCTATCTAGCAATCTATCTGGATTTTATTGCCTCATATTGCTGGAGAGTTGACTCAAAGTTAGCTTCACATATGATAATATCCTGGGGTTCAAATACTTTTATGAGTCCCTTTAATTTAGAAGCTAAGAGGAAGCTAGATTGAATTTGGCAATTCTGGAAGGTGAATAGTTGAACAGCATGTGCCATTATTCTCAGCAATATCTCTGTTGCTGTCCCTTAGCATCACCATACTTGATTTATATTAATTAAATTCAGTAAGACAAAAGCTTGACCACATGGTCAACAAATCTATTTTAAATAAGGCACCATTTTATTTATGAATATACTTTCTCTTATACCTTAGTTTCACCTTCCTTATTCTTCATCTTCTTAATCTGTTTAATAAAAACAAACAAGACAAAAATGCCTGAGAGTTGATACAACTTCGATTATTGAACTACTAATTCTCTTACACCAAATGCAATCTATTCTTCTGATATTATGCTCGTAATCTATGAGGGTTAATTCTGTGACATTCTCAACATCAAACTAATATTTCACACCTTGATTTTTCATCATGTCTACATCCCACCTTCTATTACATCACCCTTATCATTTTCCTTCTAAGGCCTTCCTGATGGTCTGAAAAGCACTCTGAAAGAATCACATAAGGAATATGGCAAAGGAGGAGTAACAATATGAGATCCATCCTGTAATTCATCACAGCGTCAAATACTATGTGAGAAAGGTAGCTGAGAAGTATAGATGAGAGACAATTACAATAGGAAGTATGCAATATTCTGTGTTTTTTGTAAGATATCCTCATGACTCATTCTATGTCTCAGAGTCAATGTCTTCATTGTCTCTAGACCTCAGATTTTTCCCTTCAAGACACATGTATGGATTTGCTCTCAGAACTCTTGTCAGCATTTCATTTTTTGTCATTGAATTTCACCATTTCACCTTTCCAGGACATTCAAATTTACACAATTCTCAACATTTATTTTTTTTAAAGAAGTCTTAATTTACTCTCATCCCCCCCTGAGTTATATTACATTTCTTTCTTTCTGTTTACTTTCCAACTTGTATTAATGGAGCACATTTTATACTTCTATTCCTTTATCAATTCCTTGCCTTCTGAAAGTCATCTTCTCTTCAAAACTTCCTACAAAATTGCTTTGTTAAATGCTAACATTCTTTTTTGCAATGTACTTTTTTCTCTTTGACTTCTCTTGAGCCCTTTCTTTTTGAAATTTCTTCTTCTCTTAGCTTGTGTATCCCAGTGCTATTTGTTTTGGAACTACTCCTCTGAATCCTTATTTTCATTTCTGGATCATATTTCCCCTACTGTTCACAAACTCAAGGGGTTGAGTTCTTCTTTTTTTTCTTTTCTTTTTTTTTTTTTTTTTGAGATGGAGTCTCGCTGTGTCACCCAGGCTGGAGTGCAGTGACGTGATCTCGGCTCACTGCAACCTCCCGTCCCGGGTTCAAGTGATTCTCCTACCTCAGCCTCCTGAGTAGCTGGGATTACAGGTGCCCACCACCACATCCGGTTAATTTTTGTATTTTTAGTAGAGACGTGGTTTCACCATGTTGGCCACGCTGGTCTTGACCTCCTGACCTCATGATCCACCCATCTCGGCCTCCCAAAGTGCTGAGATTACAGGTGTGAGTCACGGTGCCCAGCCCTCTTATTGTTATTCATGTGTATGCTCTTTTTTTTTGTGAAAGTGGAAAACCATTTTCATGGTTATTCCTTGTCCTACTCATTAAATGATCTAAATTGTAGCCACCGAGTATACTACCACACATTTAGCTATGAAAAATATAGTGTTCACATAGGACAGCAAGATTACCATATTTGTAGTACAATTTAAAAATTATGATTACTGTTTGATTTAAATCCAATAAACTGATTTTAATTAACTGAGAGTCAGGGCCTCCAATAGATAACTTACTTCCCTATGGATTTGACAATCATCTCTATTGATATTGATTCTGAAATTTATTGTATCCAGGCCAGACCTCTCTGCTTGAGCTCCAGACTCATCTACTCTCTATGTATCAGTATATGCCTATTTAGGACACCAGGAAGGTGGATGAACTAAGGAGGCAGGGCCTGTGAGATGTAAAGCAGCATCATGCAACTTTCTTGTGAATATAATATAAACATTTAGCAACTACCTAGCCTTGGGGAATAATGATTTTAATTAAAGTGCCAAGCTTACAATTCAAAACAGGAAAAAGCAAACAGTGGCTATAATCAGGTTATGTTGTTGAATATAACCATGTATATCAGTAATACACAGGACAGTGAGATACCTATCTACTTAGCTATAGGACAAATACCACCAGAATATCAGTTACTCAACAACTGAAACTGTTTTTTTTTTTTTTTCTGTTTAAATCCTACTTATCCTTCAAGGATACATTCTGGCATTAATTACTTTTTGACAATTACCCAATCTTCCCTTCTCTCAATAATGAATTTATTTTTCATATATCTGCCTATGATGCTTTGTTTATATTTCTATTAATTCTGTTCTCTCTAGTCATAGTAAGACAGGATATATTTAGGTGTTTACCTGTGTATGCTACAGCTAATTTCTGATCTGTATGAATTAAAAAATACCGATTTTTTTCCTCCTTTCTCCCTTCTTCCCTTTCTCTTCACCTTCATTCTTTTTTTTTTTCTTTGTATTTCCCACAATGTCTGGCTCATTATGGGTGCTCAATAGCTTACTGGTGTTTAAATCGAATAGTTTTTTTTTTTTTTTTAATTAATCAGCTGATATTTTAGGCAGCTATTTCATATTAAACATTTTACATCAATTTCATACAACTTTAAGTAGTTAATTTCTTATAAGAGAAAACCAGATACTTCCCTCCCAGCTTATATCAGTGTTATGTTATTAATAACATTTCTATCCTATTTTTCAAGGTACTTTTCCTTCTAATAGTTGCTGACAATGAGTCATAGCTACAATGCCACCACAGGCAGGTCTCAGGGGATCATTGTCCCCACCAGACAGTGCATTAATTTCACACTGTGGTTCATTAATGGTATTGTCAATGCCCCCATGGAGTATGGGTGTTTGTGAATCCCTGATGTTTCCTGATTACTTGGTTTGCACTCTATTCCTTCTCCAAAAAGTCATTCCCACTATGCTGTCACCAGCAAAAACACTGCCTAACGGTACATCATGTAAACTATGCACACAGTCACTTTCTATTACTTTAGCATTTTATATTGCACCTGTTGATTTTATTTATGAATTTATTTTCCTTCTGCTAGGCTAAAGCATGTTAATGATTTTCTGGGTATAATGTGATAAGCTATGCATGGAATTATCAGATGAATCTGTCAGTTCTCATTGTCTTCAAAACTCACTACTATTCCCTCAGAATATTTTGAAAAACCTTATTTGGAAATTAGTTTACTGTATAAATTAATTTATAGTTGATAGTTTAAAAGGAACTCTTTCTGCTCTTGTGTAAAATTCAACATCTATTTAGATAAATGTAAATTTATTATATAGAAAAAATAATTTAACAGTTAAAAATATTTGATAAGTGCTAATATATATCAGGCACATGTCTAGGTACTGGCAATATATGATAAGAGATAAGAAGGGTGTTTACTCTTATGGAGCTTTTGTTAGAGAATTTAGAAGAAAAAACAAATACACACATACACATAGATAATATATTTACATAGCAATATATGCTGAAATAAAACAGTAAAATGCAATGGAGTAGATAATAATGCTGGAGGGGATTGTGGCACTGCAGCTAGACTGGTAAGGAAATTACATTCTGAGATGGTGGCATTTGAATTAAGACCAAAAAAATTAGAAGAGTCATATGGAGGTCTATGAAAACAATGTTCTGGGAAGAAGACACAATGAATAAAGAGGCTTTGGTGCAGAAATAAGCATTGGTGTGTTCTAAGAATAGAAGGAAGAACACTGGGGCTGGAGCATAATGTGCCAAAGGGAGACTAGTAAGAGATTACTTTGAATAGGTAGAGGGGAACCCAATCACATTTGATTTGTAAATAATTTTATTCTAAATGTGATATGAAACTATTGGAATGTTTTAAGCAAGGGAATAATATGATTAATTTATGCTTAAAGATTATTCCAGGTGCTCTGTGGAAGATGTACTAGAGAGGATCTAAAATGAAATTAGGGAAATCGATTGGGAATCTAATGTGCTAATCCAGGTAAGGGATGAAGATAGCTTGGAATTGAGGGGTGCAAATGTTAGTGATACATTTTGAAGGTAAACGCAATATAATTTGCTGTTGGATTGCATGTGCAGAGTTATAAATAGAGAGGAGCAAAGGGTGAGCTTAAGGTTTCTGGCTTGAAGAAGGCATGGTAGAAACACAACTGAGGTGGAAGGGCCTGGTGCTGAAGCAAGGTTTAAAGGCATAGACTTCAATATAGTTTGGCTCTGTGTCCCCACCCAAATCTCATCTTGAATTGTACTCCCATAATTCCTACGTGTTGTGGGAGAAACCTGGTGGGAGATAATTTGAATCATGGGGCAGTTCCCCCAGTACCGTTCTAGTGGTAGTAAATAAGTCTCATGAGGTCTGATGGTTTTATCAAGGGTTTCTGCTTTTGTATCTTCCTCATTTTTTTCTTGTGACTGCCATGTAAGAAGTGCCTTTTGCCTCCTGCCATGATTCGGAGGCCTCCCCAGCCACATGGAACTGTAAGTCCAGTTAATTCTCTTTTCTTCCCAGTTTTGGGTATGTCTTTATCAGCAGCATGAAAACAGACTAATTACAATAAATTGGTACCAAGAGTGGGATGTTACTGAAAAGACATCCAAACATGTGGAAGCAGCTTTGGAACTGGGTAACAGGCAAAAGTTGAAACAGTTTGGAGGGCTCAGAAGAAGACAAGAAAATGTAGGAAAGTTTGGAACTTCCTGGGACTTGCTGAATGGCTTTGACCAAAAGCCTGATAGCTATGTAGACAATAAAGTCCTGGCTGAGGGGATCTCAGATGGAGATGAGGAACTTGTTGGGAACTGAGCAAAGGTGATTCCTGTTATGTTTTAGCAAAGAGACTGGTAGCATTTTGCTCCTGCCCTAGAGATTTGTGGAACTTTGAAGTTGAGAGAGATGATTTAGGGTATCTGGCAAAAGAAATTTCTAAGCAGCAAAGCATTGAAAAGGTGACTTGGGTGCTGTTAAAAGCATTCAGTTTTATAAGGGAAACACAGCATAAAAGTTCAGAAAATTTGCAGCCTGATAATGTGATAGAAAAGAAAAACTCATTTTCTAAAGAGAAATTCAAGCCAGCTGCACAAATTTGCATAAGTAACAAGGATCCAAATGTTAATCCCCAAGACAATGGGGAAAATGTCTTCAGGACATGTGAGAGGTCTTCATGGCCCAGGGTCCCAGTGCTGTGTGCAGGCTAACGACTTGGTGCCCTGTGTCTCAGCCATGACTAAAAGTGGTCAAAGTATAGCTTGGGCTGTGACTTCAGAGGGTGCAACCCCCAAGTCTTGGCAGCTTCCATGTGGTGTTGAGCCTGCAGGTGCACAGAAGTCAAGAATTGGGGTTTGGGAACCTCCGCCTAGATTTCAGAAGATCTATAGAAATGCCTGGATGCCCAGGCAGAAGTTTGCTGCGGGATTGGGGTGCTCATGGAGAACCTCTGCTAGGACAGTGCAGAAGGGAAATTTGGGGTTGGAGCCCCCACACAGAGTCCTGACTGGGGCTCTGCCTAGTGGACTTGCATTGTCTCCCTGGAAAAGCTGCAGACACTCAACACTACCCCATGAAACCAGTCAGGAGGGAGGCTGTACCCTGCAAAGCAACAGGGGGTGGAGCTGCCCAAGGCCATGGGAGTCCACTTCTTGCATCAGTGTGACCTGAATGTGAGACCAGAAGTCAAAGGAGATCATTTTGGACCTTTAAAATTTGCCCTGCTGGATTTTGGACTTGCATCGGCCCTGTAACCACTTTGTTTTGGACAATTTCTCCCATTTGGAATGGATGTGTCACTCAATACCTGTACCCAAATTGTAACTAGGAAATAATTAGCTTGATTTTGATTTTACAGGCTCATAGGTGGAAGGGACTTGCCTTATCTCAGATGAGGCTTTGAACTGTGGACTTTTGGGTTAATGCTGAAATGAATTAAGACATTAGGTGACTGTTGGGAAATCATGCTTGGTTTTGAAATGTGAAGGCATAAGATTTTGAGGGGCCAGGGGCAGAATGATATGGTTTGGTTCTGTGTCTCCAACCCAAATATCATCTTGAATTGTACTCCCATAATTCCCATATTTTGCGGGAGGGAACTGATGGGAGATAATTTGAATCATGGGGGCAGTTTCCCTTATGCTATTCTCATGGTAGTGAATAAGTCTCACAAGATCTGATGGTTTTATGAGGGGTTTCCGCTTTTGCCTCTTCCTCATCTTCTCTTGTGGCTGCCATGTAAGAAGTGCCTTTCACCTCCTGCCATGATGCTGAGGCCTCCCCAGCCATGGGGAACCTCTTTTTCCTCCCAGTCTCGGGTATATCTTTATCAGCAGCATGAAAACAGACTAATACAGACTCATGGCACTGACCAGATTTTGCCTCCTATTACAGGTTTAAGATTTATCTCCTCTACTAAACCCACAGAGAACAGTCTCATCTGAGAGTTCCATTCAGGCTGACTGGAAATGTTATTTCCTTTCCCAAGCCCTGACTACTCCCAGCATTTCATCTGGCCTATATTTATTCATTTGGCTGTTTCCTCCCCAAAGCCTTCCTTCATCCCACCCTACCATCTAAATTAGGCTCTGATACAACTCTAGATTCACGTTCTCTGACAGTAGGAAAATCATTCCGAAGTTAATCATAAAAAATACATTCGGGCCGGGAGTGGTGGCTCACGCCTGTAATCCCAGCACTTTGAGAGGCCGAGGTGGGTGGATCACAAGGTCAGGAGATGGAGACCATCCTGGCTAACATGGGCAAACCCCATCTCTACTAAAAAAAAATACAAAAATTAGCCAGGCATGGTGGTGGGTGCCTGTAGTCCCAGCTACTCGAGAGGCTGAGGCAGGAGAATGGCATGAACCCAGGAGGTGGAGTTTTCAGTAAGCAGAAATTGTGCCACCGCACTCCAGCCTGGGTGACAGAGTGAAACTTTGTCTCAAAAAAAAAATACTTTTATATATGTATTATGTATTATAAATATATAAATATAAGAAATATAAATATATATATATTTATATTTATTTTATATATTATTTTATATATATAAATTTTATATACAAATATTTTCATATATTATATATTTTATATTAAAATTATATTAAATATATTTATATACTTTATGTATTTATATATTCATATTAAAATTATGTTAAATTATATTAATTAAATTATATTAAAATAATATATATGAATATATATAAATCATATAAATTATACATATATTTTATATTATATATCTAAAAATAAAAAATATATAAAAATATAAAAAATATATATATACACACATACATATGTATACCCACACACAGATACACACACACACATTTTTTATATATATAGATATATATATATTCTCCACATATGCCTACATGATGGAGGAAAATGAATGATACATGCTCTGCATCTAAACCTATTTCTACATAGTTGCACTAGGAAAAATGATAATTTTCAATACTATATATACCTCTGTATGGTATTTTATATTTACAAAATCTCTGTCAGCAACATTATATAATTAACTCATCTGAGTTCTCCTGCTAATAAACTATTTGTATTACTAAACTCTATATGAGAAAAGTAAGGGTCAAGACCCTTCAGACATTTTAACTAAGGTTATGAGATAGTGATAGTACTGAGAATCAAATTTAGAACTGTTACAATTGCAATCTTCCTCTCGCCCTAATGCAGCTTTTTCTGAAATCCCAAATATTTAATTTTAACCTTGATTTAATTTTTAATCTTTTGCTTTCCTTCACAACATGTATTCACATACACACATTCACAGATTTCGCATATAAATATCCATTCACACTAAGAGGTCAAGAAGCTTGGGCACTTTGGAAAGGTCTTGGACAAAGTGAGGAGAGCAGGTGACAAGTGTGGTTATAGTCCTGTAAAAGTGAAGCTCTATAAAGATCTTCCTTAAGTAATGGACGTGAATACTAAATATTTAAATGCAGAATCAGTTTAAATAGATGTCCTGAAGGCACTAAATAGTGGATAAAATGTAGTTTACATTTTAACAACAAGTTATTACATAATCTCTTTCAATTTTCCTTAATTGTGCTTAATATTAAATCATGTTATTCCCACTATTGGGGTATCTGAGGATATTTACAACTGTAAGTGCAAATGGACAATAAAAAAACTAGTTTTCTGATGCTTTGGCCCTATGAAGCCCAGAAAAGAACTCAGAAAAATACACTGTGGATTTCAGTACAAAGTTCAATAGCGTCCATAAAATATTGACAAAGTTGGATTTCTTAAATTTTAATGAAGCCTATTTACTTTCCTAATTAAATATAGCCTAATGAAAAGTAATTAAGGTACATAGAGCGATCTAGCTAGAAAATTTTTCACTAGTCCTGAGAATTTTTTTAGTTATATAGAGAAGTTCCAAAGGAAACAAAATCATCCAAATATGTATTCACTATTGTCAAAGGCATCAAAGAGGAACACAATCTATTTGCTCAAAAAAATAGAAATTATATTATAAATAAATATTCATAGTTGCATAGTAGGGAAATAATTGTCTTTGGATCAGAGAGACCTGGGTTTGATTCTAGCACCTCAACTTATTAGACGATTAGACCTGGAACAGTTAGTTAACCTCCATCAGACATGCTTTCATTAGCTGCAAAATGTGAGACAAAAGAACCAAATCTACACATTTATTATCATTAACGTGAAAATACTGAAAACACCCATATAAAAAAGACACAAAATGAAAGGGGTCATTGTAAGATTAAAAAAATTAATAATATAGTACTCACAGACTCTAGTACAGTACCTGGGAACTTGATAAATATTTGTTGAATAAATAAATAGCAGATACTGCTAACTGTGATGCTGAATAGGCTACTCAGTGTTTTAATAATGGTTTACTTCTCATTTGTAAAAACAAAACATGCCTCCTTATTTCATTCAACAAATATTTATCAAATACTTGCTCTGTTTTAGGCACTGTGTTAAGCTCTAGCTATTGGGAATAAGTTCAGCTTTCAGAAAAATGAGTAAAACACATCCCTGAATGAACTATTTACAGACACTATGATGGGTTTGGCAGGACAAAGAACAATATGACCTTATAGAAAGTGTTCCCAACGTAGTTTTGAGGTGTGAAGACTTCTTAGAGAATAACTGAGATGTAGAAGCCATACAAAAATGGCAGAAGAACTGAGGTTATGAAAGTAAGTTATAGGTGAAAGGAACAGTAATAAATACTAAGAAAGCATGCCTTATTCTGGGCTTGTGTGGTTTTGGTGTGAGGAACTTGTATACTGCAAATAAACTGGCTAATTTTCTTCATTTGTCACTCATTAACCTCTCTAGGTACTGATATTAGACAGTCCCTCAGACACTGTTGTTTTCCCTTTCATCCAGATTCAGCTTTATCAGATCACTTTCTGAACCTCAGCTCGTTTTCCTTCTACCTGCTCAGTTTTGAGGTCACGCCTATGCCTTCTGGTGTCTGACGTCAGTTCATGACCTTCACTGACTTCTTACCTGTGCACTGTTCTTGGCAAGAAGTCAGAGACTTGGCTGTGGAGCATAGCGATACAAATAATCAACAGACACTATCCAAGACTAAGCCAGGGAGGTATAAACAGGGCTGATCTCTTTATTCTAAAACAAAAGCAAAAACAAAACAAAACAAAACTGTTTTTTTGTTTGTTTGTTTTGTCCTTTATCAAAGAGACATGTTTAAAGTTCCTTCCTTATGCCAGACATTGTCATAGGTACTGGGGAATCAAAATAAACTGTCCTGTAGGAGCTTGTTCTCCAACTGGGTAAATAACATAAAAACAAATACATAACACAGCAAGAGAGATGCTGATAAAAAATCTGTGAAAATGTCTAGTAACACGGAGATGATTCTTATCTGGTAGTCAAATTTTTAACTCAGATACATGAGAATACAACTGAGCATATATAACAGAGGCATCACAGTGTTATTATTTTCTGCTTTATGATTAAATCAACTCTTTTTATTACAGAAATGGTTTTACAATACGAGGAACTTGCTTTACCCTGAATTTCAGATATATGACTAAGAATATTTGATTCTGACTTAATTGTCCACATTTTGTTTTTGAACAGAAATCCATTTGCTTTTTGGGAGAAAAGAAACTGTATCATTATGGAAAAGTGGATTATAAACATTGAACAAAGAAAGTAATATCATGAAATAGATTCATTCATTAAAATAGGATATTATGCACAACTCCCTAGTGATATTTTTATTCATGATGCTTTATCTTTTTAAAAATAATGAGTTCTGAAATGAATTATAATTTATTAAAAACAGTTCCTAATTCCTAAGGATCATCATAATTTGGCATTGATAGGTAAATAACTAAATTCTGAAAACTGCTGAGAGTGCCTGTTTTGGATTTGATGTCACACTAGGTGTGGAGGTGCCTCAAATGAATGACAAGCTCCCTCCCCTCAAAGATCTGTCACTTCAGTCACAGACAGAGATAAAAGCTGTTCTGATGTGGTATGGAAAGTGTTCTTTTATTATAAATCAGGTTGAGGATGGCAGTGAGAAGGGGCCATAGAAGGTTTCTTGGCCAGAGGTACAACCAGCACTGAGAATTAAAAGGAAATTCTATCATTGTGGAATCCACATTCAATTTCAACATCACCTGTTTATTCATCTTTCTGCTCAGTGGTTTGGTTTAACTCTTTATATGGAACCTAAATAGGTAGAGTTTGGATGAGAAGCAATTCAAAACCAGCCTATGGATCAATTTTTTAGTCCGATATGTGAAGTTTATAGAGCACAAAGAGGCTCCCGGCCTTTAAGGTCTTCTCTAAATAAGTTGCCACTGACACTTGAAGAGAGGGTGGAAACTAACGTTAAGCCCTTTAAATTGCAGAGTGATGGGCTGGGAAGGGAGCTGGATGAGCAGAGCAGCACAAAAGGTGGTGTAGGAGAGGATAGTATATTTCTAATAAAGTTAAATAGGGGCTTGAATCAAACACTTTTTCTACCATAACCATAGTTTTATTTTTTTCTTGATCACTGGAGAAAGGGTCACATTTTTACATAATTTAATTATTGTATTTATCCATGTAGTCATTTTCCCATATTCCTGAGAATAAGGTATAAATGTGTCAAAATTTTGGTGTGTGGTATTTCAAAAAATAATAGTTACTTCATTCAGCCATGTAGAATAAACTGAAAGTGACCTTCTTATTAAAAGTAAAAATCACTATCTATGCAGCCAAAGCAATTAGAAATATGGTTGGATATAGCAAAGATTTCACCTACATCCATAGTTTTAACCAATATATCTATATCATTGAGTATTTTATACCTCCTGATCACACTTCTCACTTTCTCTTTACTATGTCTGCTCTCTGCGATCTGGGAATTTTACAGACTTCAATCTCAACGTCTGCTTTCATTTTGTATTTTCTAACACTGCTATAGATGCTACCATCCACCCACGTGTTTAAGCTGGAATTTTAGGGTTTATCCTAAAATTCCCAAAACCAAGCATTTAATTAGGATCCTTTTCTATCATTCTATCATAAAAATCCCTTAAACAGTGGTCTTCTCCTATTAGACAAGGAATACTACAACAATTGACAATCTGGTTCTACAATAAACATTTTATAATGTAAATTTTATGACATGATCCTCCCCTTTGAAGCAGCTCCCTGTGAGCAGCAGGAAAGTCCAAAATACTTACTTAGCATGGCCTGTGGGCTTCTTCAAAATTTGGCCTTAGCTGGTGCTCAGTTCTCCTAATCTACTATACCTCTCTCCAGAGAAATATTCTGCCCCAGAAACACTGGAAGCTGCACACCATTTTCTTCTGTTTCCTGTTAATCCCTGCTAAAGTCTCAATGTTCAGCTCAAACCTCATATCTTTAAGAGACTGTTCTAGACCCCAGGATGGTTAGAACCCCTCTTTTATCCTTTCCTAGCTCTCTTACCTTATTGTAGCCTTTATCACTAGGTACTATACTAATTCATTTTCTGATCTGTCATTCATTGTGAGCTCCTTAAAGGCAGAAACAACAATGATCATTGCTACTAAAGACAATGATCTCTGTCTTTAGTAATTCGTATTGGATTTTGTACAGAGTAAGTGCCCAATAAAAGCTTACTGAATGTTTTAATGCATAGATACATGAATGGATGAATGAGTGAGTAAATGAATGAACTAGATTATGACTAGCTACAGAATAGTTTCAAATAAAGAATAATGCTGAATGAACAGACTCCAACCCCCCACAGGCCCTTATGACATCCGAAAGTCCTATCACTGATGCTCTCTGTCACCTCTAGTGAGTCACTTAGTCTCTCATCTGTAAAGCTTAATTAGTGCTTCGGCAATAAGCGCATGCTCTTAAAATGCTAGGTATTAAATTCATTGCTTCAGAAACACTGTCATGCTTATATTCATTTGGAATAAAACTGTAAGTTATGCAACAAGACTCCATTTTCTGTTAAAAATGCTAGGTTTCCTCATGCCTGAAATAAACTTAATGGCAGCTGGCTCCCAGCTACTCCCGAAGATGTCACAGCTTCAAACATGGGGGTATTGCCACTTCTGAGACTCGAAGTTCCTTCTCTTAATTTCAGGGCCACCCTCCATGCCTCCATCCTGGAGGCCTGCACAGGGTGAGTAATCAGAGTCAACATGAGGAGAAACAAACAGGCAATTCTCCTAGTGGGAACAGTTAACTGGCTCACTGTCAGTCAGAAGGCTGGCAATTTTATAGCTTCTCCACTGTGCCTGAATCACTGCACTGAGTGGTCTACTGCAGAGAGGAGAAAATGGAGTTTCTATTTCCTACGGCTCTTAACAGACTGCGGAATTAAGGGAAGTATAAATGAAAAAAAAGTTTAAAGCTAACATGAAGATTACATAGCATAGAAACAATTCAATTCAATTAAACACACGTGTTTTTGAGGTCCTGCTATCTATAAAACACTATGTTAGGTCCTATGGGAGAAGCACTTATAAATGGGTAAGAAAAACAGTTCTGAGCTTCTGCAGTTTCATATAGATAGTTGTAGAATTTTCCACTAATATAAATGAACATGTATAAAGGCTAGTATGGAAATACAAAGTAGTGAGAAGATAGGAAAGGGAAAGGTGATTTCTGACTGAGGGTCTAGGAAAAGCCTTTTAAGGAAGCAGAACCTGAGATTCTGGGCAGACTCTCAAACAGTCTCCCTCATTCCCGTCTGATTCTGAAAATGTTGAGAAACAAAAGGTGGAGGAAAAAAAGCACTCACCATAAATACTGATGACACTAGGCTGGGAGCTTAGTCTAATGTCAAGTGGGCTTGCTGAAACTGACCCCTGAAAATAGGCAGACTTACTCACCCATCATGGTACTGGGAGACTGGGCTCACCTCTCCATATCGATGGGCTGCCCATGTAAGACTTAGAACCCCAGGACAGCTCTTTCTGTAACAGTTATCAATCCCCAAGGAAATATGGTAAAGATGAGCTGAGCCTGGTTATTCTTTTGAAACTTATCAAATAAGTTACTCCTCCTCCTCTGAGAAAACCTTAGAGCCATACTAATTGATCTCCTTCTAAGGAATGAAATGTTAGGTATGGGAAAAACACATTCCTAATGCATGGTAGGATCTTGATGGTGAGAGGGAAGGAAGGGCATCTCAGGCTGGGTAAAAGATAAATGTGAACTTTGTAAGCAAGTCCTGAGGAGATAGAAAATTGTCATGATTAAGAACACTATTTTTGGAGTAAAACAGACATGGTTTAATCTTGACTCTTTCTTGATCTGAATAAGTCACCTAAATGCTCTGGCCTGGTTTTCTAATCTGCAAGTTGGAGATAATAGTACCCATTTCACAGAACTCAATACATAACTGCAATAATGTCTAACCACCAGAGTGATTGAACACGGAGATATGTTGCATAACCACACACTTACTTTACAAATTAATTTTGGAATTTTAAGTTTTATTAAATGATCTATTTCCTTTTAATTTACCAACTTGGTAAGATCAAATCCCTGTGTATTGTGGTTTTTCTTGAAGTGAACTGTACCTTTTACACACACTTAGGTCTCCTATATTGCTATTAGATATCAGTACAGGAGGAGAGTGGTATGGATTATGGGGACAGGAGAGAGCAAGATAGGCAGGTACAATGAATAGCACACAACAAAATGTAGAGGTGAATGCAAGGATGTGATGAAGTGTAAGTGATGTGTGAATTTAAATGAAGACTACCAAAGGGGAATACAGGTGGAAAGAACAGCGGGCATAACTTCATTTCCAGCTCCATCCTTCTTAGAGAACTATTTTTTTATGAGACCATGCTAATGAGCTTGAACAAGCGTTAAACTGAACCCAAAAATGATATCTATAATTCTTCAGGACCCTAGATGCTTTTAAATGCATGATCGGACAATCATAAAACTATCATGACCATACAGATGAAGATGATTTAGGAATGCACTTTCTTGGTTATTTAGAGACCAATGTTATGGGTGTTTTTCTTTTATTATATAGATACGATTACCTATGACTGCAGTATCACATTAGGCTATTGATTATATGATACTGTGGGGACAGATTAATTATTCCTCTTGTATATGTATATGCTAGGATGCTAAAGGGCACCTACCACACAGATAACTTTTGAAGAAGATGACTACGTGAAAAACTGAGATCTTCAAGTGGAAGCATTTTTAAATTCCCCAATGAAGCACCTACTCTTACATGAGCTCTGAACTTAACCATATAAAACATGGCCTTGTACCAATTTAATGACTGATGTAAGAGAGATAAGTTATGTGTGTGGGTCAAAAGCTATGGAATAATTGAGAGGATTTATTCACAGCTCTCTAGGTATGACATCTGACAAGGATGTCAGATGTGAAAGGGAAAGGTGATTTCTGACTAGGGGCCTGGAAAAAGTCTTTCAAGGAAGCGGAACCTGAGATTCTGGGCAGGCTCTCAAATTGTCTCCCTCATTCCTGTCTGATTCTGAAAATGTTGAGAAACAAAAGGTGGAGGAAAAAAGTATTCACCATAAATACTGATGACACTAGGCTGGGAGCTTAGTCTAATGTGAAGTGGGCTTGCTGAAATTGACCCCTGAAAATAGGCAGACTTACCCACCCATCGCGGTACTGGGAGACTGGGCTCACCTCTCTGTATGGATGGGCTGCCCATGTAAGATTGCTCTCTCCTGTCCCCACAATCCATACGACTCTCGTCCTGTACTGATATATAATAGCAATATAGGAGACCTGACTGTGTGGAAAAGGTACAGTTCACTTCAAGAAAAACACAATACACAAGAATTTGATCTCACCAAGCTGATAAATTAAAAGGAAATAGATCATGTAATGAAACTTAAAATTCCAAAATTAATTTGTAAATGAAGTGTCTGATTATGTAACATATCCCCATGGATAGGAGAGAGAAAGAAAATAGCAAAGAGCTAGCATGTCTCTTCATTTCCATCAAATATATTTTCAGAAGGAGACCAAAAGGAGTTGTCTCTGAAATTTAATAACCTCTAGAGATAATTACATAACATGTAGAAATAAGTTTATGTTTTATAATGTGCAGTTCTTAGATGTTGGGGGAAAAAAAAGATTGCTTGATCATTTCTTAACCCCGCCATCTTCCAAGTATGTACTTCCATTATTTATATAGTGGAGCTGTCCTACTTGCTTTGTAAGGCAAAATACTGAAATTCACTAAAAAGAACTTTTCACACAAAGGTACATTTCTACTTTGTGTGATATTGCTGCTTTGAATGGCTTCAGGTCAGTATTTTTAGGAAATAACTATGACTTTTTTTGACTAAGTCCTCTAGATCCCAAGTAATTTTATCTTTCTCATTGCCAAAGAAACATTCATATGAGTCTAATAAGATGACTTCGATTAAATTCACTTTTATATTTGAATATTTCCTGGGGCTTTTCTATACCTTCCAAATACAGTGGTCCTGAAATAATATTTGTAACTGAGTTTTCAAGGAATCAACACCTATTTTTGGTAGTTGTATTATTGAAAAGGGAGTGTTGTTCCCTTATCCCCCTCCTAGGGCGTGAGACAGGGGTGTGGCTTGCTTTTTCTGTGCTCTGTTGCTGGAAGCCCTAGGGGAAGCATGCAGAAGTGTAGGTCGTGTGGAGCATTTATGGGCTCCCACCCCATTGGCATCGTCTGGGGTTGAGTGTTCACAGCTCCCAAAACCTCAGTGGGCATGTATTATAGTTTGCTCTTTCAGGTTTGCCCTCTTCAGGTGACTTGTGTGAATCAACTCAATTAGACCCTCTGCCTTACCACAAAGACAGAAGGTTTTCTGTATCCTGGGTTCTTGCCCTAGTGTACCAAAAAACTTGGGTCACACATGGGCTTGGAGGATAGGTACAAAGTTTTATTAGCTGTCAGTGAGATGGATGGGGAGGCCAGAAGAGGGATGGAGTGGGAAGGTACTCTTTCCCTGGAGTCCTGCGCCCAGTGGTGGGGCTCTCCTCCCACTGCTCCTGACTGAATTTCACTGTTGATGGTCTGCCAGCGTCTGCTGGTGTCTGTCTGTGGGTATGCTTTTCTGCTCCTCTCCATGTCCAGCTGCTTGTGTCTGTGCCTGCTAGGGTTTCAGGTTTTTTATGGGCACAGAATGGGGGCGTGGCAGGCCAGAGTGGTCTTCGAAAATGCAACATTTGAGCAGAAAAACAGGAGTGCCTGTTATCACTTAGGTCTATAGGCACAGGCCCGAGGGTGGAGCCTGTGTCAGGGACCCCACCCTTCTCTACCCAGTACTTCCCTGCCTCCCTTCCGTGGTTAAGAATGACATGTGATTTGAACATTAAATAATCATTATGTCCACCTTAGTAGGACGTGTGGTTTAGGTGAAGTGGTCATCTGTAAGATAATAATTGGGATTTCTGTAATCCCAGCACTTTGGGAGGCCGAGACGGGCGGATCACGAGGTCAGGAGATTGAGACCATCCTGGCTAACACGGTGAAACCCCGTCTCTACTAAAAAATACAAAAAGCTAGCCGGGCGAGGTGGCGGGTGCCTGTAGTCCCAGCTACTCCGGAGGCTGAGGCAGGAGAATGGCGTAAAAACCAGGAGGCAGAGCTTGCAGTGAGCTGAGATCCGGCCACTGCACTCCAGCTCAGGCGACAGAGCGAGACTCCGTCTCAAAAAAAAAAAAAAAAAAAAAAAAAATTAATAATAATAATAATAATTGGGATTTCCAAGTCAGACACACCTGGATTATGACATTTGATATTTGATAATGAAGCCCTGCTGGGAAAATTATGTGACGTTTCTGACTCTAGTTTATTTTTCAGCAGAATGGGTTTTGTAACGCTACCTATCTCACAGAATGCTTGTAAAGATTAAATGGCATAATGTAAAGTGCTAACCCAGTATTTGGCATGCAGTAAACCCTCAACATGTATTTGGTTTTATTAGCTTTGAATAAGAGAAATGAAGAGAAATGGAAGAAATCTTTGATAAATTATCACTAAACTGCAAAAAAGACTAATTAAATTTAGTATCAAATGATTATGTAATTTTAAAAGAATCTTTGGAGAAGGTGATGATATATCACTGTGTATGTGATTTTCCTTTAAAAGTTTTTTCTTTCTATGCCTGCCAGCTGCAATTTAAGCAAATATCCTTTTTTCAATATTTCCAGATTGGCACAAGAGCTGATTTGGCATATAATTTATGTCTCATGTGTACACAGTATGTAGTGTATATAATTGCTATATATAGTATTTTTATAAAATGTTCATCATGGAATCAGATTCTAAGTCAGCAATTCTCTTTCAAATGCAGCTGCATCCAAATGACTCTTTCCCTGGGGAAGGAAGATTTTTATTTTCCCCTAAGGTCACACAAAGCCATAAATGTGAAGAGCAGCTGACAGAAGGCAGTTTTTCTCTGAAGTACTTTTTCCTGACAATAGTGCCATGGCGACCCTTGTGTTTGGTTCTGTCATTAGGATTGATGCGCTTTTGTATGGGTTCCCAGAGGATCATTTATGTTTTGCAATTCCTTCCAAAGATTAGGATAGTGCTTTGCAAGTGCTCACTCAACACTCATTTGTTAACCAACAGTAAAATACTATAAATGGATACCTGTAGCAGCAATGCAAATCATGTTCTTTATCTTGTAACTTTGTATACTGCAATATACAAGTGCAGCCACAAGGTACACATTATAAAGATTTAGTGATTTCCTAGCCTCAGATGCATGGACTACATAAATGCCATGTGATATGAAACTTACTTGAATGAAGCAGACCCATAAAATACATGCACAATTGTGAGTGATTAGGAAAGTGCTTTTGTCTAGACAGAGGTTTTGTGACTTTTATTAATTTCCTAAAGAATACACAATTCAAAAATCAAGGATCATAATACTGACAAAACTTCTAAAGTAATAGATTTCTCTTTGTATGCAAGTGAACTCGTTAAATATATAATCACATTTTGCCTGAGAATGCTTTAATGTTTATATCTTGGCACTATTTCCATTCAATTGTGCTAACCAAAAACCCAGAGAGTCATCCTGGACATCTTCTTTCTCATATGTAATCTAGTATCAAGTGTTGTCAATTTTACTGACTAAATTCTGTTCAAATCCATCTACTTTTCTCCAGCTCTGCTAGCACAGTTAATCCATGCTGTCATCATGTTTCATCAGGAAAACTGCAATAGACTCAAAATTCTTTACTGTCATTCAGACTTGTCCTCTGCCAATCCATTCTCCACGGGGTAGCAAGGGAAACTTTTAAAAATGCAGATCTGATTATTAACTCCCCTGAATAAAAAGTGGTTTCTCATTTCTCTCAGGGTAAAGACAAAAGTTCTGAACATGACCCTAGATGATCTGGCCCTGTTTGTCCTGCAGATTCTCTTTATGCCATGCTCCTGTTTGTTCTCTCTATTCCAGCTAGAATAACCTTTTTATTCTTTATGTGTGTCATGTCCTCTTCTACAAAAGCTTCTCAGCATGTATTGTTTCCTCTGCCTGCAATACTTAAAAACACTTTTTTCTACAAATTCACTCTCTTAATGCTTCATATATGCTGTACATATTACTTTAGCAAAATCTTCCATTACTTCCACTATTATGCAAATTCATGAAACCATATCCTCTCTTTCAGAGCACTTGTTACATTGCTAGCATAATGGGCTCAGAAGAGAGTAGTTATTGGCTATGTATAGATCCAATAGCATGGGATCTTATTCTTCAGATTTGATCTCGTTACTGTCACCATCAAAGTGTCTGCCTAGAAGCAACAGAGCCAACATCTGAGTCCCCAGTGTGGCAATATGTTTTTATTTCCTTGTTAATAATTTGATGAATTTGAATCTTTCCAGTTAGAATGCAGGCTCAGTGAAAGGAAGTATTCTTAATGGTCAAATTTTCAGGTGTTGGCATTGTTCCTGGATCAGACAAGACATCGATATGTCCAGGCTGAATGAATGAAAAAAATGGTCTCCTTCATTAAGCATATTTGTGAAAGTAGAAATTATGAATGTATGTTGGATTGAACAAAGTTGAGGATTTACAACCATTTTCCTTGAGATCAAATGCCCTTTCCACACACTCTCTAGCTATATGGTCTCAGATTCTACAAGTGGTTACAACCTGTGAGTAAGGACTATTGCTATTTCAAGTTTACAGATGCAGAAAACTGAGACAGAAAACAAATAAGTCTGCATTAGTCTCCCATTCTGACAAAAGGAGAAAAAAAACAAGTTGTATTAGTTATTCTCTAAGGGTCATTCTCACTTATGGCCTCTAAGAAATTTGGGAATGAGAATGTGTTCTATATTCACATTCTTTACATGGGTCAGCTGTGAAAGTGACTTAGACTTGTACATAGAGACAGAGGCTTTGAACCTAACTTTTCACTATGGCATTTTTTAAAAAAAAGTATATGAATGAAAAACTCATCATGGAATCAGATCCCAAGCAGGGTTTAGAGTTTCCAAACTTCTCCCATTTCCTAGGCCTTATCTCTTTCTTATAATTCTTAAAATGTGTGCAGTAGAAGCTGTGAGGTGACATAAAGATTTCTCTTCAGGAACAAGGCAATCATTCCTTTGGCTGCCAGGAGTGTTGATTGCTGACAACTCACAGCTGAGTCTCTCTCTGGGCATCTCCATCATCTAAGAGCAGCTAGGAAACTGCCTTACCCTAGGCACTCCCGTTCCATGGGGGCAGCCTGCTTTCAACAAAGCTTTTGTACGAGTACAAAAGCTGCCCTCTTACTTCAAATAGAGACAAGTCTGGAGTGGGTAGTAGAATTTCATTATAAGAGTAAATGTGGTATATGTGGATCAAGCATGAGCAAGACTAGTAGACACTAATTTGCTGCATGAGCAGAGAGTCCAGGTTTAATGCCATTCACTGAAATACTGATTTAAATACTGTTACGTCAGCATTTCTCCCAGAGCTAACACCTATGGCTGCATGAGAAGTCTTCTATGACTCGATGTCAGAGAAGACAAAAGGTAAGCTTGATTCAAGAATGAGCAAGTTCTGTGTATGTTTATAGCAAAAGAGATTTGGGGAGGACAGTGTGCAGTTGGAAGCATTCTATGCCATAGACCTCAGGGGAGTCCTGAAAGATAATGGTAACAGGAAATCCTCCCACGTGGGAAGTGGCCTAAAGTGAATAAGTATGAATTATTGGACAGAGTTGAATGGCTTGGCTGATTGATTAGGGAGAGGCTTTCAAATAAAATAGATAAAAGGTAATCAGGATCAACCAGAAAGACTGCAGAAAAGGTATGTATATGAACCTATGGGAGTGGCCAGAGTGTGAAGATCTTTGTATTTCATGTTAAAGTTTATCAGAGAGCATCTATTACACGGGAGACATCAAACAACTATTTAATATTAGCCATCCTCTGTTATCAGGCATCCCATTGCTAGCAGTATGGGCTCAAGAAGAGAGTAGCTACAGGTGATGGATGGATCCGAAAGCATGGGATCTCATTCTTCAGAACTGATATAGTTACTGCCACTTTCAAAAATACAACCTAGAAGCAATAGAGACAACAGCTGGGTCCCCAGTATGGCACAACTGCTCAAGGAGACCAACCAGCTATTTGGTGGCATGTTGTCTGCATTGTACTTCTACTTTGAAAGGGCAAATAACTTACTCTGACTGAAATCGAAATATTTTCCATGTAAAGATTTACCTTTCCTTTTCACAGGGTCTCAGCTAGAACCACTATGGCAGCTCATAGAGTAATCTACCACCATGGCATCCTGTATAATATTGCACTAGACAAAGGAACTCACAGACTAGCCAAGGAGGTGTGACAGTGGTCACATGTGGATGGGACTGACTGGTCCTACACATTTGGCACCTACCAGAAGCTGCTAGACATATATAGCAATGGGGCAGGCTCTTGAAGGTACAACTGAAATATTCGCTTAGGTACAATGCCCTGCAAGGAGGGGGTGCCATTTTATAAGATGAAATAAACAGCTGTAACCAATGAAGTGCTTCTGTGTCCCTAGTAGGCAGCATACATTTGTGCAGCAACAAGGCAATCGATATATGAGTGGTCCTACTTAACCATCACTCCACATGTCCCATTTGGGTTTTCTGTGCTTTTCATCCCTACAAATCTGGATTCTGTGGCTCCAGAGGTCCTGCTTCCCAAGGAGAGAATGCCTCCAGCAAGGAACACAGTGAGTTTCCCAATAACCTTTTAGATTTAGTTGCCACTCAGCCTCAGTAGGCTTCTTGAATGAAGAAGTCAACAAGCAAGGAAAGAAACCACCATCTTGACAGAGAGTGGTGGGGCTGCAGATACACAGTTTTTACAATGACAGGGAAGAGTATAATCACTGGGTTGTCTTTTGGTACCTCCTTGCCATATCTTGACAGAAAATTGACAAGTACAGTGGTCATGGACTAAGAAGGATGTGGTGATCAGGAAGTCAGACCCCTCAGGGATGACATTCCGGATCACAATTAGGTAAGCGATCAAGACAAGCATAGTCAAGGGTTCTAGGAAGTCAGGGAACTTCAGAATGCACCGGAGATAATAACAATAGCAACATCTGAGGACTCAAGGTCAGCTTCAGAGGTGGGGCCTGTAGTTTGTTCCACCAACTTGCTTTTGTATATTTTCCCTGGAAAAGAAACCAACCAGAATCTTGGAGCAGCTATTTCTAGTAGAGACAGTTAGGTCATTATTCTGTTTTATACATTTTAGGGAAGTAGAAGTTATGGACAAAGTCATAAATCAATACACGGAGGTTACATTGGTTTGGCCCAAAATGGTAGAATATCTTGAAGCAGGGGCTTACAGGTCATAAATATGTTCTTTAATTTGCAATTGGTTACAGGAGTAAAACTTTTCTAAAAACTTGGATTGAGCATAAAGGAATGTTTAGGTTAAGACAAGGAAGGCTGTTAACCAATGCACTGGGTCAGCATGACCTGTAGGGTTATGTGACTTAACTCTTGTCTGGCATAGACTTAGGTCATGTTTATAATTTGGTATCTTATTATCACAAAGAATGTCTTTTGTTAGTCTCATGATATCCACTCTAAAATAAATGCTGGCCTGCTGTTGTGTCTAAAGTCCAAAAAGGAAGGGATGAAATGAGTCATATTTGACCTCCCTTCCCATTACAGTAGGGAATTCAGTTTTTAAGGTTGTCTGGTGTCCTGTTAGTCAAGGGGACATTAATTCAGTCTGTTGGTTGGGGGTTAGGATTTTATTTTTAGTTTACTCACTATGTAGTTACTATGAAGTAACTATATCTACCATATAGCCTGTGATAGATATAAGGAATCTGCCTTATCTGAGGTATTCCCCATCTGTGGTAGCATTCTTCCAATACGGAGGTACAAAAAGGAATAAATACCTTAGACTGGGACTACTCTGCAAGGTTATCCAGCTCAGGAGTTTCAAATGATCAGTGAAAGATCTCTGTTGCAACTGCCTCACAGTGCAGCTTCTCTTTCTGTCCAGTCCTGCTTTGCTCAGTTCTCATAGGTGTCACCAAAATTACTGTCCAATAAAACCCCTATATTTGTTATGATCCCAAAAAGAAATTCAGCTACTCCTAAATGTTTGGTGTTTACTTGGCTCTCTGGGAAGGTAGTTGACGGTAATATGAAATATATTTTAGGACCATTTCACGTGATCACAATCATATGATCCATTGAAGACTCATTGATAAGGTGTTATGGACTGAAATGTGACTGCCCAAAATTCATATGTTGAAGCCCAACCTCCAGGACCTTAGAATGTAATAATATATGGAGATAAGTATATAAAGAGGTGATTAAGTCGAAATGAGGCTGTTTTTGTGTGGCCATAATCCAATATAACTGATGTCCTTATAAGAGGAGAAATATCCACCAGGGGCACCATGCACAGAGGGACAGCCACATGAGTAGGCAGCTTGAGGTCAACCATCTGTAGGTCAATGGGAGAGGCCTCAGCAGAAACCAACCCTCCTAACCAACTTGATCATAGACTTCTAACCTTCAGAACTATAGAAAAATAAATTTCTGTTTTTTAAGCCATTCAATCTGTGATATTCTGTTAGGTCGGCCTAGCAAACTAATACTGAAGCATGCTTTAAATTGGGGGATATCATATAATTTTTGACTTAATTAGCAAATATTTTCTCAAAATGGGAAATCCAAAATGAAGAATCCAGCCTAAAATCTTGTTTTATATAAACTCTAAAGCATTGGTAGATGTCTGTAACCTGGAGAAAGGGCTGGGTCCTCTCCCCAGATAACCCCTTTCTGTCCCATGTTGTAAATCCTCTACACCCCCATGGAATAATCAAGATCACTAAGACAAGTATTTAAAGAAAGAAGAATTCTCTTTTCAGTCACAGTAGTTCCTATTTATTTTACTATACTCTAAAGACTGATAATTGCAATCTTTTGCAAAGAAACTTGTCACATTGGGATAGTACTGGACACCTGAGGGATGGTATATAGACATGTCATGTTACCTTAAAACACTTTATCCCCAATCTGTGATCACAATGGGAATATGGGCCAAACCAAACCTAGTTCAATTAGGAGTTTTGAGTTTGAAACAAAAGGTTGGGCAAAGGACGAGCAATATGGGTTGGGTCTATGTCCTCATCCAAATCTCACCTTGAATTGTGGTTCTCATAATCCCCACATGTTGTGAGAGGGACCCGGTGGGAGGTAATTGAATAATAGGGGCAGTTACCCTCATGCTTTTCTTGTGATAATCAGTGAGTATTCTCATGAGATCTCACGGTTTTGTAAGGGGTTTTTCCTTCTTTTGCTGGGCACTTCCCCTTCCTGCCACCATGTGAAGAAGGATGCTTCTGCCATGATTGTAATTTTCCTGAGGCCTCCCTATCCCTGCAGAACCGTGAGTCAATTAAACTTCTTTCCTTTACAACTTACCATGTCTCTGGCAGTTCTTTATAGCAGCATGAGAACAAAACAAATACAACAAATAAAATGGAATCTACCCCTACCAACTCCTAACTGTGTGGTTTCTCACATCCTGGTTTTTTGCTCTCATCAGTGTGAAATGGGATGGATCAAACTATAATCATTAAAATAATAAGACAATAAATGCAGTACACAATACAAGGCCTAACATTTATAAGCACTGACAATATGTTAAGGTCCTAATAAATTCATGTGTGTCAACCTCATCAACACTTCCAACACCTGGAATATACCTATCTTAGTCGGTTTGGGCTGCTTTGCCAAAATACTAGGGACTGGGCTTTTTGAACAACAGACATTAATTTCTCATAGTACTGGAGGCGAGGAAGTCCACAATTAAGGCCCTAGTAGCTTCAGTGTTTGGTGAGGGCCTGCTTCCTGGTTTACTGACAGGCACCTGTCTTCTCACTACATCTTCAGATGGCCCTTTTGTGGTGCATGCCTATGGAGGAAAGGAGATGTCTTGTCTCTTTCTATAAGGGCATTAATCTCATTATGAGGTCCTACTTTCACGACACAATGTAATCCTCTTTATCTTCCAAAAGCTCACCTCCAAATACCATCACACTAGGGCTTAGGTTATCAATATATGAATGTGAGGGAAACAGAAACAATAACCCATAGCAGTACCCATTTTAAGAAAACTAATGCTAAAAGCAGTTAAGGATCTTGCCCCAAGTTAGGTGGTAAGGAACAGGGCCTGATTTTAAAGCCAGAACTTACTCTCCATTGAGACCACACTCTTACACACAGAGCATCAGTAAAAGTCATGGCTACATAGAACACCAAACCTAGGATGAGAACCATTGATAATTCCTCTGCTAAAGAAATTCAAAGCCATTTCTGCCAGAAAAATAAGCCTAGCATATAAGAGGAACTGAACATTTTGAAAATTATTTTCTCATCTCTGAGACTGTTCAGCCAGATTTAATGGACCAAGGAGAAAAAGCAGATGAGTAACGGTTTGATCCTTTTGCCCTCTCCATGCCTGCCTTTCTTCCTTTTATTTAGACCTTAAATAAAACATGGGACTAGTCTATTTGCAAAGTGCTGTCCTTGGTGCTGAGGATGGAAAATGAACAAATTAGTCACAGCCCTTTGCTTTCATGGAGGATTTTATTTTTCTTCCTCTTCTTCACTCTATACTTTTCTGTTCTCTCCTAACTACCATTTCCCCATTCACTCTGGAAGGAAGCTAGTTTTTCCTATGACAATAAGCTTTGTCTTCCCTTCATCTGTGAAATGAATACATGGTCTCACTTCATATTGTTTGCATAAACTCTTTCCCTCTACTTCTTTTCCTTTGTTTTGTAATTTTCCTTTCATCTCTTATCTCACCATCTCTTGCATCAGCATAAACATATGATTTTATATCAAATGTTCAAGAGGTTCTAATCTTGTTATAAGTATGTAAGAAACTACATGTGTTATCGGTAAGACAGTTAACACAATAATTACCCATATCATAAAAGAGTAGAATATCTGAGACTCACTTTCTACTCTGTACAGTGTGGGGTTGGATGAGATCAATGGGGGTTCCTCAGCCTGGAAGCACATTAGAATCACCTGACGAGCTTGAAGACTCAGCAGTGCTTGAGCTGCATTCCCAGGGACCTTTACTCAATTCACAAAGTATGGGTACTCGGGATTGGTATTTTGCAAAATCTCCCCAAGAGAATTTAATGGTAGCCAGGCTGGAGAACCACTGGACTAGACCATTCCTTTAGGCATTTTCTGGCTTTTACATTCAGTCACCTCTAAATGTATCTTTTAAAAACAAATGCTAAAAGTATCACTGTTTTGAAGACCTACATTTCATCCCCACACCTTATTTTGGTTAATTAGCTTTTGTGGTGAGGATGCACTGTAGCATGATGAAGGTGAATGTTTTGACATGGAGTTAGGTGGTGCTGCCTAATATGTTTCCTGAGTAGAGCAGGTTTTTTTTTTTCTCCTTCCTTGCTGCCATTCATCATCGACTGCAACATCTTTTCTCTCTGCTTTCTGCTAATCTCGTATCTATTCCATCCTCCCCACACTTGCCAAGAATGATTAACCTTTAAAAAATCCAATCTGATCTTATCACTCCTCTATGTGTCTCTCCCCTTCAATAATTATTTCCCTTAGAATCAAGTGCAAACTCCTTGGGTATGTCACCCAAGAATCTGTCTCCATCTCTCAACTTATGACATTCACAATACATATATCAAACTTATTAAACCAATCTATTAAAGCACTTACTATGTATCACACACTTTTTAGAGTGCTTAATTTACTGAGGCCTCACCACAACCCTATGTGTTGGATTATCACTATTCTCCATTGTACCATTGAAGAAACTAAGACTCCAAGAGATTCACTAACTTCCCAAAGACACAAAGCTAGAATTTCATAGTCTTGGGATTCAAAATCTGACATTCTGTTTTCAAATCCTGTGCTTTTGATGAGTATGTGTTATTACCTGCCTTACATAACCCATCAAAGTTCACTTGTTGTCCTTCTCTTTTGAATGTTTATCTTCCATCAGATCTTCAAGTACTGATCAATATCTGTGATCTTTGAAGGTCCAGTTGTGTTACTGCTCCTGGAAGCAGTCCCTAAGCCCTCACTCTTCCTCACTCAAGATTTAGGGCCCCTTCTCTACTACCCAGGCACATTGTTTCAACATCTGTGTTCTGGCATTTATTGCACTATATTGTAATTTTCTATTTAAGTATCTCCCTTAAAGCAGAGTAAAATCCAGTCTGTGAGATCCTTGAAGGCAGCAAATATGTCTTTTATCTCTGTATTGCTATCCTCCACCACACTGGAGAGTGAAGTCCCTAACATGAAATGTTCTTTTAGTAGTATTGCGATATAATTTATCACCTAACCTGGGGAATTTTGGAAAGTGCCATTAATAATTTTCCTGTGATGATAGGTAAAAACCTGAATGGATGGTCACCTTATTTTTAAAACTGCTTTCTAAGGTGATTTTTCTCATGCCTTTTTAACCAAACCCTTTCAGAAATAATACAGAAAATGTTCTGCCTTTAAGTATTTTTTTTTAAATTTTGTGAGTCATATTGTACAAATTCTCCAAGATATGAATGCTTGTAATTCAACATCTACACTTTTGCTTGTAGCTTAGTGTAAGAATTAGTAATTGTGAATGGAATCAGTCTCTTGTTAAAGGAGATGGTACTTAGTTAAAATGATAAATGAATGGTGTTGTTGAGGAAAAGTTCATGAAATCGGTGATCTTATATTTAAGTTTATTGCTGATTGACATGTACACATATTGCAATGTTTGAGGATTAGTGAAGAAGAACCTTCTCTCTCCGTCTTATTTCTGCTGGAAGTAGTCCAAGGAATGATTCTGCATTGCTCTGCACAACTCATTTCTGAGTCCCTCCGGGAGAACACTTGTGGATAATCAGATTGATCCTGGCTTAGTGATTAAGAGTGCGGTATTGGTACTTGAGTCTATGGGGTTCACTCCTCCCATTGGCTGTGTGATCTTGGATGAATTACTTAACTGTGCTTCTGTTTCTTTATCTGTAAAATATTACAGTACCTATAACATATAGAAATTTTGTGAATTAAGTTAATATCTAAAAACACTTAGGCCAGTGCCTGGGATTTGGTAGGTTCTATATAAGCATATCCTAGTTAAATTAATGGACAGTGTCACTGTAAACGTAAAGGCATTCTTCTCTTTTCCACCACATGAGGGGAGATAGAGATGTCTCCCTATCCATAACTACTCCGCTTCTCTCATATATGACACCTGTCCATATATTTTTCTCTGCATCTGACTGAGTGTGTCGGTCATCACTTCAAATTTCTATGCCACGGGGCCTCCAGCAGATAATATAATTTTGAGGTTTAAATCATCTAGAAATAATTTAAAGTAGACAGGAGGATGTGTGTAGGTTATATGCAAATGTTACACCATTTTATATGAGGGGCTTGAGGGGCTTGAGCATCTATGGATTTCAGTATCTGTAGGAGTCCTGGAACCAATCCTCTGTAGATACCTAGGGATGACTGTGGCCAGCTAATGAAAAGTGTTACTTTCCATCTGAGAGACAGGACATTTAGCAGTACAAGATTTGAAAATTATTTGTGCCTTTAACTAATCTCATATTATATCATTAAAACCATACTCCTTTATTGAGTGAAGAGCATTAAATAGTGATAGATCAAAGAAAGATCAGGTAGCCTACAAACTTATAATTACTCTGTTACCATCACTGGAAGGCAGTTTTGATTTTTCAGACTATGGTCTTTCTTTTATCACCTTCATGGATTTTACCTTATTTGAGAACCATCTGCACTACAATTTTCCTCAGAGTTTTCTTTATATTCCATATTTGAAAACTTATGTTTAAAGAATATGTTTAATATGTTTAAAGAAAACACTATGTCACTACTATAAATGTAGGAGCAAAATTGCCATTTAGCTTATCATAAATAGAAGATAGCCTAAAAATAAATATGATGACAAGAAAACAGTGATTAAGCAGATACTCCTGCTTGCTAACATGTTGAGTCCCAGGTTTGCTCCCCTTTTATTGTGAAAATACCTTAGCACATTTTTGTAAGTAAACGTGTCCCAGCACCAAAGGGAGATTGTCTCCTTGAGTTGATCTAAAAGGCTGCATAAAACAGGGAATAATTTTGTCAGCATGAGATTCAGTGGTATTTAGTGCTTTTTCTTTTTATGAATCTCTTTTAGAGACATCTCACATTTTGGGAAATATTGAGAGGAATAGGGAAGAAGAAAAGCAACATAATATAAAAACTAAAGACTTTGAGGTAGGAGTATTGTATTTGAATTGTGTCTCTGTCACTTAACATGTAGTTTGACCTTACAAACCATTTTCCTTTTCTGAGATTGTTTCCATCTCTAAACATTTAAGACCACATCTACACCAGGGATTTAGTGACAATCACATTAGACAATATATGTAAAAGTTCCTCCCACACTAAGCCTCAAACATTCAGGGTTTAGTAAATAATTTACTTTTTCTAAATGTATTTAAAATTTGTATAGGAAAATTAGCTTTTTCTATATCCAGCTCCCAATATTTTAGGAGTAGTAAAGACTTGCTTTCCTAATTCTATATTGGATCATATCTGAACACTCTACAGATACCACCTGGTTCATCACCCATAATATCTCTTTTGCTTATTGGAAAAAAAAATTCCTAAGGGCCTAATATGAACCAGACACTGTGGTAGGAACTAAGTTACAGACGTGAGTGATTAAACACTTGTCTGCAAAAGGCCTAATAGCAGAAGCAAGTAAACAGAAAATTATAATGCCATATTTAATCAGTCTGGTTTGCCTATTTTTTTCATATTTTCACATTTATGTGAAATGTGCCTTATATTTGATGCCACCTTGTAAAGATGAAAATGGGAAGTACTATTTTGGAGAGAAGTCCCTGGACTTCTGGTGCTCTTGGCAGGGCAGGAGAAAGCAGACCTCAGAGAAAGCACTCCAAAGGAGGAGTTGCTTAGTGATAGGGACCAAGGGAGGAGGAAATTGGCAAGAAAGGGAGTGGCATGTGCAAAGACATAGCCATGTAAGGGATCATGTTCAGGGCCCGTGAAGCATTCTGTGCAGCAGCAGCAGCAGCAGCATGAGGGGATGAACCATGAGGCTAAAAGGTGAGTTGGAGGGCAGATCATGGAGAGCCAGGGTAAGTGATCCAGACTTTTTTTTCTGAAGAATAGGAAATCCTTTAAGCAAGGATCTGGGATGACTTGATTTACAATATCCATAGATTTCACTGGGTCACTGGTATGGAAGAAAGTAGGCAACGACATTGAGGAGCAAAATGAGGAAGAGACTTATCAGAAATCGAATCCCAACCCACCTCTCTGAAGTGAATTAATCAACGAAATGCTCTGGAGAGGAGGTCACCTCAGTGTCATCCTGAGGGGTCAGAGCAGGAGCCAGCATGCTCTAGACATGAATCTGTGGCACTGGGTGGCTGGGCTGTTTGCCTGGACTCACCCTAAGTCAACAGAGGCTGTATTTCCATCATCATTTCCGGGCAAGCTTGTGCTTCTGGCATCATCTCCATGTGCCCTGGGGGCAAATTTAGCAGAGTTTTGAATGTGTGAATGCTCCATTATATCTGAGTGTCTGAAAATCTCTCTCTTCACAAACATGCACTGAACAAACAGAATCTGTTCTCAATAGGAAACAACTGTGCCACTGGAGTTGGCAGGAGGAAGTTGGAAATAAAGCAAGTCACAGCTCTGCTGCCTACCAAGCTGCCTCTTCCAGCTTCCTGTCGAAGGCCCCCTTGGTTCTCTCTCCACAAACCAGAGGGAAAATGCTGGGTATTCTCATTCACAACTTCAATTGTTTCAAATTAAACTACCCCAGGAGCTGAATTACCTGAGCTAATGTTTCTCATTATTGTGCCTCACTGCAATCTAAGAGGTTTCAAATAAGCTTCCCTGAAGATAGCCATTATTCCTTCATCTGTTCAAAAATAAAGCACTTGCAAAATTGCAATTGTGTGCACCACAGAAAGTGTTGCTTTGTTTGGTTTCATAAAAGTAGTGGGTGGAAAGAACATATTGACAACAAAATAGAAAAAGAAATGTCTAGAAAAAAATAGTCTCCACCACATCCGTTAAATGTTTTATTGAAGCCCCTTGTATTTTTAGGGCCTGACAGAAAACCTTTGTTGAGCAGCATGCAGAACAGTGTTGCCTGGGCCTGACTCACTAGGGAGAGCCCAACAGGCATGAATTCAAGCAGTCCTGGGATTAAATCATGGTGCTGTCACTTACTACTTAAGTTTTTTAAAAGAAGTCACTTAAGTTACTCAGAACTCAGTTTTCCACTCTCACAGAATATGTGTTAGGAAAATATGCTACTATAAACGGCTCCATAATAATAGGACTCTAAAGGATAAAAACTGTTCAAGAAAAATTTGAAGAGGGCAGTCTCTGGCTTTTAATTCTGTGAATTAACTTGAAAAATATTGAGACCTATTATATGTGGCAGGTAGGTCTGTTGAGTATGTGTGTGCATGCATGCGTGTTTGTTGGGGTGAAGGGAGCAGTGATATTGAGAAGGTGCATTCCAGGTAGAAGAAACAGGATATGTAAAATCTCTACAAAAAGAAGGTGCATCCAAGTTTGAGGATTTAAAAAGGCTCATGTGACAGTAATGCTGAAAAATGAAGTAGAAAAATTAGAGTATAAAGGGTGAGTTGAGACCAGGAATGCTGATCATTTAGTGCTTTGTGAAACTGGGATTTATCTCATTCCCTGGAGGGAACGGATGGGACACTCAGGTTAAAATCATTCAGGGAATTTGAGGAGGATGAATTAAGGGACTGTTTATAAAGGTGCAATGGAATCACTAGTAATAGTGCACCATTGGGGTCTACTTACCAACCCTAAAACAAAGTGATAATGGGAGGAAGCAATGGCCTTAACGAGAACCAGGGATAGAAAAGTTTGAATGAGGAAGGGCTCTGACAGCAGAGTTTGTGAAAGGAACACAGACAGTCCCACAGGAAGGAAACTCAACAAAGCCATAAATATTCTGACCTCACTTGCCTTCCTCCATCTATCCTCTTGCTGGTACCTTCCACTGACTGAATTCCACTGCAGCCAAAGGCAAAATAGCCTATTGATGCCGTGATCCACTTGTGTCAGCTCCCAAGGCACTGGCCAGGACAAGGAAAAAGGGAGAGTGGGTCTGGAGGAACAAATGAAAGGGGCATTCTTTCTAAAGGAATATGTCTAATCAAATAGCAAAGAGAAGCTTCTAACCTCAAAATCCTTTGCCTTCTAGCACCCATGGTTCTCATGCTGACACGTACTTCTCCACTCTGATTGCTTGAGTTGATGGCCTGCACCAAACACTTGTTAGCTAAATAACCATAAATAAGTCATATCATCTCTCAATTTCTTCATCTATAAAACAGGAATAACAACAGTAACTATTGATTGGGATTATTGAAAGGATAAATGCAATAATACATTGAAAGCATGTAAAACAGTGTCTGGTAAATAGTAGGCACTACAAAAATGCTTCCTCTCCTGACTCAGATTATTGACATTTCAAAGAATCGGGAACACAAATTTAGAGACTTTTCCAAAAAAAAAATCATATAACTAGTCAATGTGAGAACTCAGAGAGAGAGATTCCACATCAAAACAGCAAGTCTAATAATGGTAATCTACACTTTCCCTGACCACTCTCCTACACTGTGAATTCCTTTAAGGCAAGCATTATGTCTCGTTCATTTTGCATCTCAGGAACCCATTAAGCATATGAGTTTTTTCTCAGACAGTGTTTGATGAATGAGTATATAAAGCACAGTGACAGAAGATATAGAAGTAATTACTGGAGGACAGAGGAGAACTTTTCTTGCAAGTCTAAAATCCTTCTCCCTTGCCCTGTATAAATAATTCTATAAATAACAAGATATAACTTGGCTTTTTCAAAAAGGTACTGAGATTCAGTAATATATTTTGTTAAAAATTAACATACTGTGTCATTGCTCTGAAGTCCATTACTTTGGTTGAATATTTGAATCACCATTTCTGAAGTACCCCTGTCTCCAGGACATCCCATGTATGTGCTACAAGCAGAGATGATCTACATCTTGTAGGAGCTTGTTAGAGCCAACATTCTCTGCAGTCTAGGGTGCTTGTTATTGTTTGGTTAGAGAAATGATGTCTTATCTAACATATGCTTTTAGTGGTCTCATTGGAGTTTTATTTATTTCATCCTGCACTGAAAGTGTGATGACAGCCTGGGGCTTCTCTGTGAAATTGCGTCTGAAAGTGCATAACCAAGGTGATCATCTTAACATCTTACTTGCATGGAAGTAAGTTGGATTCTTAAATTATAGCAAAGGCAACTTAGTCATCGTAGGGTTAAAATAGTCTTATAATGAATATTGTTCATAGTTTGATGCCCATAAAACCACACAGAAAATAGACGATGAGTCAGGAGATGTGGGCCATGTCATTGATAGTTGGAGAGTTGTTTCCTAAACATTGAATAGTTGTCAATTTGGCTACTTGTGAATTCAGAGTAATAACTTGCCTTGCCACCATCTCAACAATGACATTAGAATCAGATGAAATTTTATCTGTGAACATGCTATGAATAATATAAAGAATAATGTAAAAGCCAAAGTTACTATTTTTCTGTTTACTGTATTTTACAAATATACATTCTTTTTCCTATGTGGTATCGTTGGTATTCAGTGAGGTTTCTTGCGTTTGGTCAAGGCCAGGGGCTATGCCAAGTGTAGGTAGGCTCCAGTTTAGAAAAAGGAATAACTGTCTTCTATTCCCTTCTAGATTTGGGTAAATATTAGTAGATTTAAGGCAAAATTTTGGAATATTCACAGCTTGCAATGGCATACCAGAAAGCATACTGCTATACTGTGCCTCTGAGTCACATTGAACATTTAGTTAAAAAAAAAACCCAAATATTTATTAATCATGTATTAAAAGCCAGGTGTTGTGTTAGCTAAGGGGTCTCTAAATAAAAAGTCATAAAATTTGCTCTTTCCTAGGGATGTTCATGGCTTATTACAGTGCAGTGCAGATACTAAGACCTTTGGGTAGATAATGTGATGTCTCTCCATACCTCCATTTCCATCATGTGTATAATATGGATAGTAATTATATCTACCATTTAATGGTTCTATGAAGATGAAACAAGTTTGGTAATTATAAAGCTTTAGTACAGCGTATGCCATGCAATAGGTGCTGAACTAATGCTAGTTGTTTATTATTAGGAAGGACACACAAAGAAACAGATCTCTCTATACCTGCTACATAGTGACAGACAGAAATGATGCTGTTATATGAAGAATATTTATCCATCTTCTTTTACTCTCCCGAGGTGGAGGCGTGTTTTCTTGTACACTCAAAGATTAGAATGTCACAGGCATGAATATGATGTTGCAGACATCATAGAAAGAAAAACAGTCTTTTTCTCCAGTGGGAAGTATGTGTGTTTCTGTTGGTCCCTGCTAGCACATACAGGTACTCTCTGATGATGGGGCATTCTAGGAGACTTAAATTCATTTGGGGGCCTAAATGATTAAAATGCTACGAAAGAAAAAATAGTCCAATTATCTCTAGGAATTTCCCAAATTTTTGATTGTTCTTCTTGAAATTAAGAAAATCATATATTTTGCTTTCAACTGAGAGCAAAATGTTTTTCAATGACTCTGCAGAAACAAGATTCACACTTTGTAAAATTTTAAGATTTATGAATATTATGGGCTATAATTATCAAGAATTTTTAGGGTTCAAATAGGTGGATGTTTTTCTGTGCAAAGAACATAGATTTTAGCTTTCATAACTTTCGATTTTAATTTGATATATACTTTAGGATTTTGTTATTTCAGTTAACTAGTGACAAAGTGGCATAGAGAATAACTTTTGAAGAAACTTAGAAGGTGGGGAAGTCACAACAGGATACAGGAGGCTATGGTTTTCTTTCTAAAGGATACAGGCCATGTACTGGGCTTTCAGGGCCTGTTAAGGCAGTGGTAGGTGAAAGGGGAGGAGTAGGAAGGTTTCTCAGTGAGTAGGAAAGGCATCCCTGATGTCAGGCATGCATAAAGGTGGTGGGTAGAGGTATCAGCAGACAGGCCAGCTGCAAAATATGACACCTACATCCATCTTTGGGAAAGCATTGTGTTCATTCATGGTAAAAATGGAGGAAAATTATTGTGGTAGAGACATTCTTAAAAAAGTGATGGAAACCTAGAGCATATATTATAGTTTACAGGTATAACCATATAGTATTACAAATCTGGACAGTCCTCTAAATCCCTATAATCTCTTCTTTGAGATATAGTTGCAGTTTGATTATTTCCTAGATGGTAATGCATTTGCCTCTGTTGCTTGCAGGTACATTTACAGTCACTTCATAAAGCCCTTAAACACACTTGTGAAAGGAGCTTCATGCTCATCAGAATTAGTCTGGACTCATGTTGCCTGTGATGCATATTGAGTTCATCTGTAGTACAGCTGCATCCAGAACGCTGTGAAGATGCAAACTGCTAGTTCTTCCTGAGGACAAGTCAATGTAAAAAATCCCAAATGAGACTGTAAGTTCCACTAGCACTGCATGAAAAATGAGCGCCTAGATACAGGCCAAAAACCTATTTTGGACCCTAACCTCTGACTGACTTTTCTTCAGAATTAGAATATATTTCAAAAGGGACATAGAATTATTTTCACAAAGATATTTTGGGGTCTGTATATCACTTAGATGAGAATGAAAAGTGGGGAAGGGAATTAACATTTATTGAATGACTGCAAATATACAAGGTTTTTATGTATATTTTGCCTTCACAAAAATTCTCTGAAGTAGACATAATTATGGCTTGTAAATAGAAGTATTGCTAGGGCAGTGGTTGTTGTCAGTGCTTAAAATAGTACCTATTACATACTATAATAGATGCTCAATTAGTATTTGTGAAAAAGAGGAATTGAATTGAATCTTGTAGCTGAAGAAATAATAGTAAAGAACAGTTAAGTACATTTCTCAGGAACGACCTGCAGAGAGACCATGGGCTAGGCATGTTGCATGTGGGAAGTGAGAAAACTCAGATTGGGATGCAGGTCTGTCTGACTGCAAGACATGATTTTTCAACTATATTTTAATACCCCTCCCTGATGGCATCTTTTTCATGAAAAAAATAAACTATATAATTCTCAATAAGGTGGATGTTACTGATTTGTAAGTTATCTATGAAGCAGGCAGAGCTGCTGCCCTCCCCCCACCCCCAGATTATTTTACAAAGAAATCCTCCCCTCCTGATCAGTAGAATAGAGAGAGATTTTACATGAATCTTTATCAGCTACCTCAAATCCTTTTTCTGGAACAAGGATGAGAAAACATAATCACACAAATAAGTAATGCTGAGGATGTACAATGATTTCATTTTCATTTCAACAGGTATTTACTGTGTGCCAACTATGTTTTCCTGCTTTGGGTATGCAGTATTAGAAAAGGAAGATATGGTGGAGAAAAGATACAATTCCTGCCTGAATTTGCTCAGTTTTATTTTCGGTGGAAAGGAGAATCAAATCAGTGCTTTTAAAACCTGGTTGTATATAAGAATAACCCATGGTGTTTGCTGAAAGAACAGAATTAGACTATCTGGGTTTGGGTCTGGGAATTTCTATTTTTATCAAGAGCCCCAGATCATTCTGATGCACAGCCACATTTAGGAAACACTGAATTAGATGCATGCTAGAATCCCTTCCAGCTTTTGAATTCTATGACTTTCTATCATTACAGAACTTTCTCACAAAAATCGGGAGAAAAAAGAAATGTATGTTTCTGCCAACAGAGCATTAAGGCAAAAAAAGGATGAGAGTTTGTAAGGAGGAGAGTTTGGTCTGGAAGATCATGGGCAGCTTGGGCTAGCACCAGCCCAAATTCTAATTGGTTTAGGACAGATGTAGATTCCCTAGGGTACTTGTTAGGAAATAGCATGGATTATGTTGGAGGGCTAGTGAAGAGTACAAAAGAGTAGGCCAGGAAGGTTTAAATGAGGGCATTTAGCATAGTGTATTGCACATAGTGAACTGTCAGTGAATTTTTGCTTAAGCGATATTATTGGGGTGGTGGGTGGGTGATTAGGGTGAGGACTGAGATAGGAAAGCACACACATTTGATCAGCAGTTAGAAAGGAGATTGAATTGGCCCCAATTAGGACTATGCAAAGGAGGTTTTAAATAAGACAAATGAAGCTGCATTCCCTTGGCATTCTATGTAGTGTGTGGGTGATTTGTATTGACCGCTTAATGCTTTCAGAGTGCTAGTCAACAGCGTTAAGATACAAATATAATAAATGAAATCAGGAGGGGACTAGTATTTCTTGAGCACCCACACTGTACCAAATACTATAAAGTGGCTTGCATGTTACACCATTTAATGCTTAGATTTACCCACTGAGGTAGGTGACATTAGTGACATTAATCTCACTTTCCAGTAGGGAAACTGAGACTCAGTTATATTTAACCCATGGTTATGTGAAAGTCATGGTCTAAACTTCAGGCTGAGTTGAGAAGTACTTACCATTCTCTCTTAACTGTCACTTAGAAAAATCACCATGATGGTTTTGATTCTAGCATATGCCTTAGTGACCATAAATTCACTCATTTTTTTCTAAGGCCTAGAATGCCCCACTATTTTATTTGGTTTGCTTTGCACTTTAGTTCAAGTGTGGCTAACTAACTCAAGGGACTTAAACTAATTATGAAGAGTAAGCCATCCCAGTTGCTTGTATTTCCAATAGCTTTTCTCTCAGTAAGATAGTAAATTATCACATATGTCTATACCTTGTTAGCAAAGCTAAAGAATGCAACTGTTTTCCTTCTTTAGAAAAAAGAAACTCAGTACAAAATCACCTTCTCTAGACAAAGCCACTTAAATAGGAATCAGTTCTCTTCATTACAGAGAATCAATTTAATGGCCATTGAGAGTGATACGTTTAAAAAAAGTCATTTGTTTGTCTTTGTGTAGGCTAGGATTGTTTTATAAACACTAAAACATAGGCAAACAGTTGTTAATATTTTATTACAGATAAATGACATTTGTTAATATTGTTAATGATCGTAGTGGCTAACATTATTTATTGAATGGTTATTGTCTCTAAGCATTAGACTTTTGAAACGCTTTCCATATTTTATTTGATTTTCATAAAAACCCTATATACTAGATCTATTTTTTTTTTTTTTTTTTTTTGAGACGGAGTCTCGCTTCGCCCCGCCGGGTGGGGTGGGCCGGGCGGATCTCCCCCCCCAGCCCGCTCCCCCGGCTTACGCCGTTCTTCTGCCTCGNACTGTTTCTTAATCACCTTTTTCTAAGTAAATGTCTTTATAACAAAAGATTCTGTTTTTTCACATTACCTTTTATAATGTAGGGTTTTTTTTTTTTTTTTTCTATTTTTTTTTTTTTTTTTTGAGACGGAGTCTGGCTCTGTCGCCCAGGCTGGAGTGCTGTGGCCGGATCTCAGCTCACTGCAAGCTCCGCCTCCCGGGTTTACGCCGTTCTCCTGCCTCAGCCTCCGGAGTAGCTGGGACTACAGGAGCCCACCACCTCGCCCGGCTAGTTTTTTGTATTTTTTAGTAGAGACGGGGTTTCACCGTGTTAGCCAGGATGGTCTCGATCTCCCGACCTCATGATCCGCCCGTCTCGGCCTCCCAAAGTGCTGGGATTACAAGCTTGAGCCACCGCGCCCGGCCGACTAGATCTATTTTTATCTCCATTTTACTGATGAAGAAATTAAATTTTACAAAGATTGAATTCCTTTATACATCCTGCTAGTAAATATAATGCAAAGCCTAGTTTGGTTTAACGCTTCAGCCCATCTTTTGAAACACATCACTTAATTAGCTCTAAGTAAATAAATCTTTTCATATAGCAGAATATCATTCTATAACTATTTAATTAGATTTCTGAATAACATTTAAAGGCATGAGAAAATGTCCATAGCACAAGAGTAAGTGTGTATGACACATATCAAGGAAATGTATATACATATTTAGGAAAATATTTCAAGGAAATACATTGAAACATTCACATTTTTCACTAAATGGTTGAATTATACATGTACTCTTGTGTTCTGCTCAAAACATCTCTGTTGTCATATTTTCTATAATAACTATTTATAGTTAGAAAGATAATGACATACTAATAATTAAAATATAATCTATTAATGTAGTAGGATTATAAGGAAATACATCAAAATAATGAGAAGGCTTTTATTTAGGCAACAGAACTATGAAAATGCAAAATATAATTCTTTTGCTTATAATTTTGACAGGCTTATCATAGAAAATATTTTAAAAATCCAAATGGCTGATTTATGATACAAGATCCTTTATAATCTAACCCCTGGCTACCTTTCCAGAATTAATTCTTAAAACTCTCTGTAAGATATATTCTACTTTCTGATTTCACCATATCACTTGAAGGTACTATATTCTTTCACAAGCCAATTCCTATATATGTGATTCCATTTGCCTGGAATCACAAAACTATAACGTTTTTGAGGGCAAAGGTCTTATCATCTTAACTCTGGTATCCAATTTTCCTAACACAGTACTCACGATACAGTAAGCCTTTTTAAATGTATATTTGTAGAGCAAATAAGTGATTTTCTTTCACCTACTCCTCCCTCTATTTTCAGTATAACAAAGTGATTAGATGATCCAGGCTTTAGAGACAATAGAATTAAAAGAGTGGTGTATAATATTCACATTTACACTGTGCTTTCTGTTTCAAAGTTTTACAGTGCAAATGTGGGTGTATTCATATATTACTTACATAATTTAAAATCAAAAGAGAAGGAAATATATTTTATTAAAATTTCTCTGACAGAAAAGTAAAGTTGAGATATTATTATTAGCCATTATCATCTTTTAATCCTTTGTTCAAAGACTGCCTCTTTTCTAAAGCCTCCCTGAATTCCTCTTAGGCTCAGTTCACTTCTCTATCTTCCTAGTTTCCATTTTGATTTTTGTTTCTATATCTACATATTCTGCATGAAATTTTTCTATAATTTTCTATAATGTGAGTGAAAGCACAAGGTCTAAATCACCTTTGTAGACTGAAGGCTTAACTCATGGTATACATTGGCTAACAACTGAATATGCATGTGGAATCCTTTCTCAAAGAAGTCACAGATTCTGTAAAAGACCTCACTGAGAAATTGACTTTTGATTAAATGTTTTGTCTTCTCCTTATTATTCTTAGTGAACCATGTTTGGCCACCCTGTCTAAAATTGCCTCATGCTATCCCTTGTCAAGCACTATTCCCCTTCCCTCTTATATTTTTCTCCTTAGTGTTTATTATCATCTGATATACTTTTTTTTTTAAACTTTTAGTTTAAGTTCAGGGGTACAAGTGCAGGTTTGTTATATAGATAAACTTGTGTCATAGGGATTTGTTGTATAGATTATTTCATCACCCAAATATTAAGCCTGATACTCATTAGTTATTTTTTTATTATACTTTATGTTCTGGGGTACATGTGCACAATGTGCAGGTTTGTTACATATGTATACATGTGCCATGTTGGTGTGCTGCACCCATTAACTCGTCATTCACATTAGGTATATCTCCTAATGCTATCCCTCCCCCAACCCCACAACAGGCCCTGGTGTGTGATGTTCCTCTTCCTGTGTCCAAGTGTTCTCATTGTTCAATTCCCACCTATGAGTGAGAACATGCAGTGTTTCTACTGACCCTCTACCTCCTCTTACCCTCCACCCTCTGAAAGGCCCAGTGTATGTTGTTCCCTTCCCTGTCTCTATGTGTTCTCATCATTTAGCTCCCATTTATAAGTGAGAACATGCAGTATTTGGTTTTCTTTACCTGTGTTAGTTTGCTAGGGATAATGGCCTCCAACTCTACCCATGTCCCTGCAAAGGACATGGTCTCATCCTTTTTTGTCGCTGGATATAATTCCATGATGTATGTGTATCACATTTTCTTCATCCAGTCTATCATGATGGGCATTTAGGTTGATCCCATGTCTTTTCTATTGCAAATAGTGCTGCAGTGAATGCACATGTGCATGTGTCTTTATAACAGAATAATTTACATATTTGGGGGGTATATACCCAGTAATGATATTACTGCATCAAATGGTATTTCTGTCTTTAGGTCTCTGAGGAATTGCCACACTGCATTCCACAATGGCTGAACTAATAATTTACACTCCCACCAACAGTGTATAAGAGTTCCCTTTTCTCCCCAACCTCACCAGCATCTATTTGTTCTCAACTTTAATAATAACCTTTCTGATTGGCATGAGATGGTATCTCATTGTGGTTTTGATCTGCATTTCTCTAATGATCGGTGATGTTGGGCATTTTATCATATGATTGTTGGCTGCACGCATGTCTTCTTTTGAAAAGTGCCTGTTCATGTCCTTTGCCCACTTTTTAATAGGGTTGTTTGTCTTTTCCTTGTACATTTGTTTAAGTTCCTTATAGATGCTAGGTATTAGACCTTTGTCAGATGCATAGTTTGCAAAAACTTTCTCCCATTCTGTAGCTTGTCTGTTTACTCTGTTAATAGTGTCTTTTGTTGTGTAGAAGCTCATTATTGCTTGACTCTCTTCCCTAAAATATAAGTTCCATGAAGACATATATATGTTTCTATTTTGTTCACTGCTATATCCCTAGAACCTTAAACAGAACCTGGCATTTCGGAGGTATCCAATTGATAGTTGTTGAATAAATCCATGTCATGTACAAAATCACAGCGATATGCATGGAAGACAGGAAAAAATGTAATGTCTCTACTATACACCATGTAAGCCCTTTTTTTTAACATTGTTTTGACAATAAGTGAGTGGCTGTGAACTTTTTAGATAATACTCTGGAAAAAACTTTGAGTGGAAAGCGTTTATACTTATGGCTGAGTGCAGATATATTTTCCCTAGCAGACAATTAAGTGAAGGTGAGAGTGAGCATCATTTTATTACATGTAAATAATCTGCTAAGAAGCCACTCTCAGCCTCTGGTACAAGGTAACTTGAGAGAGGAGCTGCCTGCGAGCCTGCCTTTTACCTTAAAATCCCGTTCAGGATCCTGCCTTTCACACCAACTGGGTGAAGGCTATGAAGTTTTACCCCACAAATCATAGTCAAAACAGTTTTAACTGAAAACACTCTTAATGCAGGAAAAAATCAGCCACTGGCCATTTTTTTTTCCTCTGTAATAGGGAGACATATCTAGCTTATCCAAAATGAACTCAATGCATTTTAGAAAAAGTTAAAAATAATATTGGAGAGCATCTGTCTAATCTCCATGAAAATAGTTATGTGCCCTATGCATAAGCCATTTATGTGGACAGACTCACACAGGTTTGTAGGAAAATCATTACTCTGTGTGTGTGTGTGTGTGCCTATATTAAGTTTATACTGCTTGACACAAAACCAGTCCCTATCGAGATCAACAAAATCCAGTAAGGTTCACAATACCTCAGATGCATTTTTTCATAATTTAAAAACAAACACACAGTGGTTAGTGTGGGATAGCCATCATGTAGCATTTCTATATGTGGCTTCAAATCCTGGCTCTACCACTTCACCACTTGTGTGATTTTAAGTACATTCTTTAACCTTCCTGAAATTTATTCTCCCTAGGTGCAAAAAAGTTGGTAATAATAGAACCTTAAAATAGGATTCTTAGGGAGATTAAATGAGAGAATACATGTAAACATTTAACATCACGATGGTGGACACAAAGCACACTCAACAATGGTTGGCTATAACAGTGAATGTTTTCACCATGAAAAGGGCAACTAATTTTTCTCCTTTCTAGAAATTCAATCTTTTTTGGTGGGTTAAGGTTAAGAAAGGTTAAGAAAGGTCCCTGGAAGAGGTAGCATCTTGTCATTGAAGCTACCCCCACATCATTGGAAAATTTGAACTAAGAATGCACTATTTCATATTTTATTGATTCTATTATTAACTGAAGAATATAGCACTGCAAACTGTACAAAAGTTGGACCACTCTTCTTAATTTCAAATATTTACCAAGTATCTGGTGGTTACAAAAACACAGTCTTATATTACTGTGCATAGCATTATCTTTCATAAGTGACTTTAATCATGCATGCTTATACTGTTAATATAAATGTTAATAATGATTGCAAACAAGAATAAACCTCTCCAGATTCATACTGTTATGAATGCACATCCATAACTTGATTTTGTGCCATTTGGGTAAGTCTCCATCTTGTCACTGATGGTTGGAAATGAGTGAAAAACATCCTATCTATGAACTCACTTTCAGTAATGAAGTTTTTATGCCTCCAAGGTGAATATAGATGAGAACATCCTCTTTTACCAAAATCATCAAATATGTGAAAAGAAATTGACGAAGGAAAAGACAGCTTTTGTTCTCCACAGTGCTGGATGCACATTTGAAAGACTGTTCACTTTTATGAAGATATACCTCATTACTTCCTAATTTCTTTCCAGAAAAACAGACTGGGGATGTAAGGTGTGACTAAATGACTAGTGATATCTAATTTTCACAAACTGAACACATGGCCCGACACTGGGTATTTGGTCAATTCACATTTCTAAATTAATTAGCAAAGCAGTGAGAAGGAAATATCAAATAATGGAATATTCTCTTGGTTCACATTTGGTCAAAATTTCATTGCCTGGCTGAGGATTACTAACAATTAACACCTGTGCATTTAGCCTGCAACCATATTTGGCATTATGTTTTTACCTTTCTCTGGTTTTGGCCTTTATTGGAGGGTAGAATGGCAGAATTATACTGTTAAACCACTCCTCTAAAATTGTGGAAAAATGAGTTGGTATCACTGTAAGGATGTCCTGATGATCTGGTGTGAAATCTGCCTCTAAACATTTGTAGCTTCTTAGGGAATATGCTGAGCTTTCTGACACAACTCCAACCTGCCTCAGGGCCCTTGCTGTGACTGCCTTTTCGACACTTCTCTAAGTGTTGAGCAGAGAACTCCAAAGGGAGAGGAATTACTTTATGATAACTTTTGTGTATTTCAGAAGCCATAACATGCAGAAATCTCAGTGCAACTGCTCTACTTCCTAGATCTCTCAGATTTCTCCAGGAGGATCTGGCACAATCAATCTTTATGCACTAAGACAAGGGAGATACCCGGACAAAAAGCTAGAAATATACGACTTTTTACTGTATGACAAAATGGTCTGTTTCATTGGGGTTTTCCAGCAATTCATGGCTATGCTATAATTTTTTTTAATAAATAGACTTTAATTTTTAGCATAGTTTTATGTTTATAAAGATAATAATCAGAAAATACAGATTTCCCATATACTGCCTCATCCCCAGTTTCCCCTAATATTAACATCTTGTATTATTATAGAATAGTTGTTACAATTCATGAACCAATATTGATACATTATTATTGACTGAAGTCCATAGTTTACTTTAGGGTTCACTCTGTGTTGTACATTCTATAGCTTTTGACAAATTTATAATGACATTTACCCACCACTATAGCCTCATATAGAATAGTTTCACTGTCCTAAAAGTCCCCTGTGCCCTACCCATTAATCCTTCTTCTCCTGCTCTCTCTCCCTTGAATCCCCTGTCAACCACTAATATTTTTACTGTTTCCATAGTTTTTCTTTATTGGGAATGTCATATATTAAGAATAATACAGTATGTAGTCTTTTCATATTGGCTTTTTTTTTTTCTCATAGCAATATGCTCTCAAGGCTCCTCCCTGTTTTTTTCATAGCGTGATAGCTCATTTCTTTTTATCACTGACTACTATTCTATTGCATGAATGTGCCATAGTTTATACCATTCACCCACTGAAGGACATCTTGGTTGCTTCCAAGTTTTGGCAATTATGAATAAATTTATGAATACATACTTATATATAGGTTTTTGTGTGGGCATAAGTTTTCAACTCAGCTGGTAAAATGCAAAGGGGCATGATTGCTTGATTGTATGGTAACAGTATGTTTTGTTATGTAGGAAACTGTTTGTATTCTAAAGTGGCTATACAATTTCCAATTTCCACAAGCAATGAATGAGACTTCCTATTGCTCCATGCTTTTTTCTTGCTTGTCTCTCAAACAAATGGTTGTTACTATGGAAGAGGTCATTAAGCTACATGAGTTCTACAAAAGATGTGGGAAACCTCTGAACACTCAAGCAACTAGATAACAACCTTTCACTATGGGAACATTCCTTGCCCTTATCATTGAGGTTTTGAACAGCAGTGTCAACCTTTGTGTACTCACTCCATCACTCTTCATAGCTCCTAGCATGATCCTTATCTTAGCCAGGTATCAGGACCCTCTAACCTCATGCTTACTCTTGTAGCATCACTTTAAGCTCTTTGTTCACTTGGCAGCCAGGATGCCCTTTTTATTTATTTATTTTTTACTTCTTAAATTTTATTTCATTTTAGATTTAGGGAGTACATATGCATGTTTGTTATATGGGTATATTATGTACTGCTGGAGATTGGGCTTCTATTTGTGTATCCATTACCTAAATAGTGAACATTATACTCAATAGGTACTGAGAATGCCCTTTAAAAAATGCAAATCCAAATTTAAACTCTCTTAGGAGATAGTTCAAATCCTTAATCTATGAGGACTTACGTGTGCTCATAACTACCTATTCCTCCAGATCCGTCTTTGACAATTTTCTTTCCTGCTTAGTTTAACTCATCTCTATTGGCTGCCTTCTCATTCCACATGAGTGTTTTGTTACTAATCTGCCATCCCTTATATGGGATGGTAAGCACATACCATCCCTTATAGTGGAAACGTATCTTCTTTCCTACCCCATCTTTACCTGTTAAAATCATATTCTTTCTTCAGGTCTCCTCTTCACTGACCTTTTCTCAGGAGGCCATCCCTGGCACTCTGCTTACATTGTGCCCTAAAGTTACTTGCTTCCCAATACTCCATACTTACTCCTAACTGTGCCCTCCATGGTGTTATTGCACAGTTATCAACTTGATATTTATCTTCTTCTCTAGATAGTATGCTCTGTGATGGTAGGGTTGCATCTATTTTACTCACTAGTTTATTCTTTGGACCAGTAATAGTGATGGGGCATTGTAATATATTAATAAGTACTTATTGAATGAATGGATGGATAATAACAAACATAGGTGGCTAGCAAGATGGCCAAATAGGAACAGCTCTGGTCTGCAGCTCCCAGTGAGATCAATGCAGAAGTTGGGTGATTTCTGCATTTCCAACTGAGGTACCTTGCTCATCTCACTGGGACTGGTTAGACAGTACATGCAGCCCGTGGAGGGAGAAGTGAAGCAGGGTGGGGCATCACCTCACCTGGGAAGTACAAGGGGTTGGGGAACTCCCTCCCCTAGCCAAAGGAGGCTAGGGCTGTGCTGTGAGAAATGGTGGATTCTGGCCCAGACACTACACTTTTCACAACCTGCAGACCAGGAGATTCTCTCAGGTGCCTACACCACCAGGGTACTGGGTTTCAAGCACAAAACTGGGTGATTGTTTGGGCAGACAGAGAGCTAGCTGCAGGATTTTTTTTTTTTCATACTCCAGTGGCACCTGGATGCCATGATACAGAACCATTCATTCCTCTGGAAAGGGGGCTGAAGCCAGGGAGCCAAGTGGACCCCACCCTCATGGAGCCCAGCAAGCTAAGATACACTGGGTTAAAATTCTTGCCGCCAGCACAGCAGTCTGAAGTCGACCTGGGATGCTCAAGCTTGGTGAAGGAAGAGGCATCCACCATTACCAAGGCTTGAGTAGGTGGTTTTCCCCTCACAGTGTAAACAAAGTTGCCAAGAAGTTTGAACTGGGCAGAGCCCACCGCAGCTCAGCAAAGCTACTGTAGCCAGACTGCCTCTCTAGATTCCTCCTCACTGGTCAGGGCATCTCTGAAAGAAAGGCAGCAGCCCCATTCAGGGCTTATAGATCAAACTCTCATCTCCTTGGGACAGAGCACTTGGGGGAACCAGTGACTGTGGGTGCAGCTTCAGCAAACTTAAATGTTCCTGCCCGCCAGCTCTGAAGAGAGCAGTGGATCTCCCAGCACAGCACTCAGGCTCTGCTAAGGGACAGACTGACTCCTCAAATAGGTCCCCAACCCCCATGCCTCTGAACTGGGAGACACCTCCCATCAGGGGTCAATAGACACCTCATATAGGAGTTCCAGCTGGCATCTGGTAGGTACCCCTATGGGATGAAGCTTCCATAGGAAGAAACAGGCAGCAATTTTTGCTGTTCTGCAGGCTCTGCTGATGATACCTAGGCAAACAGGGTCTGGAGTGGACCTCCGGCAAACTGTAGAAGACCTGCCACAGAGGGGCCTGACTGTTAGAAGGAAAACTAACAAACAGAAAGGAATAGCATCAACATCAACGAAAAGGATGTCCACAAAATATCCCATCAGAAGATCACCAACATCAAAGACCAAAGGTAGATAAATCCACGAAGATGAGAAAAAACAGTGCAAAAAGGTTGAACATTCCAAGAACCAGACCGCCTCTTCTCCTCCAAAGGATCACAATGCCTTGCCAGCAAGGAAATAAAACTGGATGGAGAATGAGTTTGATGAATTGACAGAAGTAGGCTTCAGAAGATGAGTAATAACAAACTCCTCCGAACTAAAGGAGCATGTTGTAACCCAATGTAAGGAAGCTAAGAACCTTGAAAAAAGATGAGAGGAATTGCTAACTAGAATAACCAGTAAAGAGAGAACATAAATGACCTGATGGAGCTGAAAAACACAGCACAAGAACCTCATGAAACATACACAAGTATCAATAGTTTAATCAATTAAGCAGACGAAAGGATATCAGAGATTGAAGATCAACTTAATGAAATAAAGTGTGAAGACAAGATTAGAGAAAAAAGAATGAAAAAGAATGAACAAAGCCTTCAATAAATATGGGACTATGTGAAAAGACCAAACCTATGTTTGACTGGTGTACCTGAAAGTGATGAGGAGAATGATGATGAGGAGAATGAAACCAAGTTGGAAAACACTCTTCAGGATATTATCCAGGAGAACTTCTCCAACCTAGCAAGAGAGGCCAACATTCAAATTCAGGAAATACAAAAAACACCACAAAGATACTCCTCGAGAAAAGCAATCCCAAGACACATATTTGTCAGTCTCACCAAGGTAAGAGCAGTCAGAGAGAAAGGTCAGATTACCTACAAAGGGAATCTCATCAGACTAACAGCAGATCTCTCAGCAGAAACTCTACAATCCAGAAGATCATGGGGGCCAATATTCAACATTATTAAAAGAATTGTCAACCCAGAATTTCATATCCAGCCAAACTAAGCTTCATAAGTGAAGGAGAAATAAAATCCTTTACAGACAAGAAAATGCTGAGAGATGTTGTCACCACCAGGCCTGCCTTATGAGATCTCCTGAAGAAAGCACTAAATATGGCAAGGAAAACACTAAATATTGCAAGGAAAAACCGGTACTGGCCACTGCAAAAACATACCAAATTGTAAAGACCATCAATACTATGAAGTAACTGTATCAACTAATGGGCAAAATAACCAGCTAGCATCATAGTGACAGGATTAAATTCACACATAACAATATTAGCCTTAAATGTAAATGGGCTAAATGCCCCAATTAAAAGACATAATTTGGCAAATTGAACAAAGAGTCAAGACCCATTGGTGTGCTGTATTCAGGAGACCCATCTCACATGCAAAGGCTCAGAATGAAGGGATGGAGGAAGATCTACCAAGCAAATGGAAAGCAAAAAGCATGGGTTGCAATCCTAGTCTCTGATAAAACAGACTTTAAACCAACAAAGATCAAAAAAGACAAAGAAGGGCATTATATAATGGTAAAGGGATCAATGCAACGAGAAGAGCTAACTATCCTAAATATATATGCACCCAATACAGAAGCACCGAGATTCATAAAGAAAGTTCTAAGAGACCTAAAAAGAGACTTAGACTCAAACACAGTAATAGTGGGAGACTTTAACACTCTACTGTCAATATTAGACAGATCAATGAGACAGAAAATTAACAAGGATATTGAGGACTTGAACTCAGCTCTGGACCAAGTGGACCCAATAGACATCTACAGAACTCTTCTCCCCAAATCAATAGAATATATATTCTTCTCAGCACCACATCACACTTATTCTAAAACTGATCACATAATTGGAAGTAAAACATACTTCAGCAAATGCAAAAGAATGGAAATCATAGCAAACAGTCTCTCAGATCACAGTGCATTAGAACTCAGGATTAAGAAACTCACTCAAAACCACACAACTACATGGAAACTGAACAACCTGCTCCTGAATGACTACTGGGTAAATAGCAAAATTAAGGCAGAAATAAATAAGTTGTTTGAAATCAATGAGAACAAAGACACAATGTACTAGAATCTCTGGGCCACAGCTAAAGCAGTGTTTAGAGGGAAATTTACTAAATGCCCACAGGAGAAAACAGGAAAGATCCAAAATCGACACCTTAACATTACAATTGAAAGAACTAGAAAAGCAAGAGCAAACAAATTCAACAGCTAGTAGAAGACAAGAAATAACTGAGATCAGAGCAAAACTAAAGGAGACAGAGACATGAAAAACCCTTCAAAAAGCCAATGAATCCAGGAGCTGGTTTTCTGAAAAGATTAACAAAATAGACTACTAGCCAGACCAACAAACAAGAAAAGAGAGAAGAATCAAGTAAACTCAATAGAAAATGATGAATGGGATATCGCCACTAATCCCACAGAAATATAAACTACCATCAGAGAATACTATAAACACCTCTATGCAAATAAAATAGAAAATCTAGAAGAAATGGATAAATTCCTGGACACATACACCCTCCCAAGACTAAACAAGGAAGAGTTCAAATCCCTGAAGAGACCAATAACAAGTTCTGAAACTGAGGCCATAATTAATAGCCTAACCAAAAATAGCCCAGGACTAGATGGATTCACAACCAAATTCTACTAGAGGTACACAGAGGAGCTGGTACCATTCCTTCTGAAACTATTCCAAACAATAGAAAAAGAGAGACTCCTCTCTAACTCATTTTATGAGGCCAGCATCATCTTCATACCAAACCCTGGCAGAGACACAACAAAAAAAGAAAAACCCTGGGGAACATCAACATGAAAATCCTCAATGAAATACTAGCAAAATTAATTCAGCAGCACATCAAAAAGCTTATCCATCAGTATCAAGTCAGCTTCACCCCTGGGATGCAAGTATGGTTCAACATATGCAAATCAATAAACACAATCCATCACATAAACAGAACCAGTGACAAAAACTACATGCAGAAAAGGCCTTTGATAAAATTCAACACCCCTTCATGCTAAAAACTCTCAATAAACTAGGTATTGATGGAACATATCTCAAAATAATAAGAGCTATTTATGACAAACTCACCGCCAATATCACACTGAATGGGCAAAAGCTGGAAGCATTCCCTTTGAAACTGACACAAGACTAGGATGCCCTCTCTCACTACTCCTATTCAACGTAGTATTGGAAGTTCTGGCTAGGGCAATCAGGCAAGAGAAAGAAATAAAGTGTATTCAAATAGGAAGGGAGGAAGTGAAATTGTCTTGGTTTGCAGATGACATGATTGTATCTTTAGAAAACCCCATCATCACAGCCTAAAATCTCCTTAAGCTGATAAGGAACTTCAGCAAAATCTCAGGATACAAAATCAATGTGGAAAAATACACCAATAAGAGACAAGCAGAGAGCCAAATCATGAATGAAGTCCCACTCACAATTGCTACAAAGAGAATAAAATACCTAGGAATCCAACTTACAGGGGACGTGAAGGACCTCTTCAAGGAGAACTATGAACTACTGCTCAATAAAATAAGAGGACACAAACAAATGGAAAAACTGTAAATGCTAATGGATAGGAAGAATTATATTGTGAAAATGGCCATATTTCCCAAAGTAATTTATAGATTCAATGCCATCCCCATCAAGCTACCACTGACTTTTTTCACAGAATTAGTAAAACCTACTTTAAAATTCATATGGAACCAAAGAAGAGCCCATATAGCCAAGACAATCCTAAACAAAAAGAACAAAGCTGGAGGCATCATGCTACCTGACTTCAAGCTATACTACAAGGCTACAGTAACCAAAACAGCATGGTACTTGTATCAAAACAGATAAATAGACCAATGGAACAGAACAGAGGCCTCAGAAATAACACCACACATCTACAGCCATCTGATCTTTGACAAACCTGACAAAAGCAAGCAATGGGGAAAGATCCCCTATTTAATAAATGGTGTTGGGAAAACTGGCTAGCCATATGCAGAAAACTAAAACTGGACCCCTTCCTTACACTTTATACAAAAATTAACTCAAGATGGGTTAAAGATTTAAATGTAAGATGTAAAGCCATAAAAACCCTACAAGAGAACCTAGGCAATACCATTCAGGACATAGGCAAGGGCAAAACCTTCATGACTAAAACACCAAAAGCAATGGCAACAAAAGCCAAAATTGACAAATTGGATGTAATTAAACTAAAGAGCACAGCAAAAGAAACTATCATCAGAGTGAACAGGAAACCTATAGAATGGGAGAAAGTTTTTGCAGTCTATCTACCTGACAAAGGACTAATATCCAGAATCTACAAGGAACTTGAACAAATTTACAAGAAAAAGACAACCCCATGAAAAAGTGTGTGAAGGATGTGAACAGACACTTCTCAGAAGACATTTATGTGGCCAACAAACATATAAAAAAGCTCATTATCACTGGTCATTAGAGAAATGCAAAAGAAAGCCACAATGAGATACCATCTCATGCCAGTTAGAATGGCAATCATTAAAAAGTCAGGAAACAGATGCTGGAGAGGATGTGGAGAAATAAGAACGCTTTCACACTGTTGGTGGGAGTGTAAATTAGTTCAACCATTGTGGAAGACAGTGTGGCAATTCCTCAAGGATTTAGTGCCAGAAATACCATTTAACCCAGCAATTCCATTACTGGGTATATACCCAAAGGATTATAAATCATTCTATAAAGACACATGCACATGTATGTTTATTGCAGCACTGTTCATAATAGCAAAGACTTGGAACCAATTAAAATGTTCACCAACGATAGACTACATAAGGAAAATGTGGCACATACACAGCATGGAATACTATGAAGCCACAAAAAAGGATGAGTTCATGTCCTTTGCAGAGACATGGATGAAGCTGGAAACCATTATTCTCAGCAACCTAACACACGAACAGAAAACCAAGCACCACATGTTCTCACTTATAAACAGAAGTTGAACAATGAGAACACATGGACACAGGGAAGGGAACATCACACACCAGGGCCTGTCAGGGAGTAGGGGACTAGGGGAGGGATAGCATTAGAAAAAATACCTAATGTAGTAGATGGGTTGATGGGTGCAACAAACCACCATGGCACGTGTACACCTATGTCACCTGCATGTTCTGCACATGTATCCCAGAACATAAAGTATAATAAAAAACAAATATTATCATTCTGGATAGTAGTTACTATGAATTAAGAGCAATTTATTAATGCACTACTGAAAACAGAAACTTCTATTATTCACAAAAATTGCCATTTTTTTAATGGCTCTAGAAAGCTGATAAAGCCCTTTATGATACACACTTATCATATGGACAAGGTTTTCATGACATCATTCCTGCCCACTTCTCCAGCTTCATAATTCGTCACTTCTACTTATACCTGAGTCTCTAGTAATGTTGAACTGCTTCCTACTACCCACAGGCATCATGCTGTTTTGTAGCCCCGTGGCATTGTTTAGTATTATTCTACTGCTTGAAAGGTGCACTCCCATTGCCTGACAAACCACCTTTGATTTTTTCTAATACATTTTAGACGTCAACTCCTTCAAGAAGCCTTCTTTGAACACCATGCAGGCCAATTATATCTATGCTTTCACATCACTCTGTAGTCCTACATCATGGTGCAAATGTTCAACAAATATTTAATGGAAGAAATTGAATCACTTGCCCAGTTACATTAACATCATTGGAATATTTTGGTTTATCTTCCTATCACTCTTGAGACTAGGAGTGACATTATTGATGGGATTTGTTGTTGTTGTTGTTAACTGCAATATCCCCAGTGCCTTACAATGTGCCTGGAATGGAGTAGCCACATGACCTATATTTACAGAAATTAACTGAATGATCAAGGTAAACCAGTATTAAGATGGGTCAGATTTGCTCAAGAGTAGTTTACTGAAACAATCACAGCATCCATTTTGTTCATCCTAGATAACCTAATAGTTTATTTAAAAATGAATTTTCTGACTTTCTGAACAGCTATTAGAATTTATTCCTTCTAGGCTATAAAAAAAGTATGTTCCAGCTGCAGGCTAAGCTGACCTAAGACCATTGAATCAATGCTCTCAGTGTAAGTGATGCCTTGCGAAAATGACCACAAAAGTAAGATTTGTCCGGAGTCTCTTGGATTACATTCTAGTGCCCTTTTCACTAATGGAGACAATAATTATTCATCCAATTCCTCTTTGAAACATCCCTGCCTAGCACCAAATATGACCACTCCTTTCACTGAGCCTCACTACACACTGTACATGTCTCTATCATAGCACTTAGCAAATTAAACTAAAACCAATTGTTGAAAAGTAGTCTCCTGTTTGACTGAAAATTCCCCAAAGGCAAGATTACTTCATTAATTTCTACACTTCAAGAATCTAATCCAGTGGCTAGTCTATGGACGTATCAATTAATGTTTTTTGAATGAATGAACCAATGAACCTACGTCCAAAGGAGTAAGTTGAGTTGTAATGTTATTAATAAATGTCATAAATATATAAAACAAAAATTGCAATATTCAAAAACAAGATATAATTAACCTTGACTCTGGGGAAGGAACTGACATTTGATGAGCTTCTATGATGTGCCACATACTGTGCTGGGCACGAGGGACTTTGTCAATGTAACCTTGTCGCACGTTCATAACAACTTGTAAATAAAATCACCTTATTTTGCAGATAAGGACACTTGAATTTAATGAAAAGGATTATAAATTTAAGCTATTTCTGATATCAAAGTTTCTTTACCTGCGGTTCAGAGAATATGACTTAAAGTGAAAAATACTCAGAATATATGAAGAAAGAAGATAAAGAGATTTCTGATTCAGGGTTAGTGGAGTGAAAAATACTCTTTACTATGCAAACTTTTATTGGCTCAGATTACAAGATCTCCTTCCATCCACTTGACTGTCCCTTGCCTACCCCTCTAAGTAGATAGAAATCATTCTGCCCTAGAGACTGTGGATGTCCTGTCCTGGCTATAGTTTTCCAGGACTGGGTGGCACCAATAGATGCCTTAAATTAAGATTTTGGCCAAAGAAAACTTTCAAAGCAATGATTTCTTCAGTGCATTTTCTGTTAGTTTATGAATTTCCTTAGTACTTTTATTATAGCACAATCTATTGATCTTGCTAAATGAATTTCATAGACATGAACCAATAAATCTGTCTATCAATAATTATAACAGCAAATGGAAAAATTCATTTTCTATAGGATAGAGCCTTACTTTGTACTATAATGTGTAGTTTCTCTGAGTATTGATACATTATTCTCCTCACTAGATTAGAAACTTTTTGAAAGTAGAAACACATCAGCTTAGCTGTTTATTCCCAGCATCTAAGATAATATCTTGAGTATAACTGCTGCCAGTTAAAAAGAGTCAGTCATTGAATAACTTAAAATATTTATCATTCTCATATCTGAGAAGGTTCTGGAAATCCTGATAAAAATATACAGGTTGAGATAAGAAATAATTTTTCCATTATACGTACTTGAAATATGAGACTCAGTGAAATCAAATACTCCTCAGACTATGCATTGTGAGGGATGGAACCCATATTCCGGACTCTGAATTATCTCTTTTCAATTTAAGCATGTTGGAGGCTAGGAGTTGTCTTACTATGGTATACCTTGAGAACCCAGTGAATTTTCTGTGAGATTTTCTGTTTTCAGAAATTGCAAGCTATTATTTAAGCTATGATAGTTTTAGACACATTAACAAGTGAAAATTAAGAAGCCTAAAATAGCAGTCTTTGTGGTTACATATTAAGATTTCTGACAGTTGACTCACAGGTCCACAGACATTTTCTCTGCTTCTCTATGTTATACAGTAGTAGAGAAACTTCTCGAGAATGTGTGTAAATTTTATTCTTGCAACTGTTTATTGTCCTAGGGGAGTGCGAGGACTTTAATAAACTTCAGAGAAAGGCAATTGGCATTCATGGAAACAAAATGCAGTAGTTAAGAGAAAAGTAGGGGGAAAGAGGGCCTATGACCAATCCCACCCTTACCTTAGAGGTTTCTTGCTGATTCTAGATCACTAGTTTCCTGCTGTCTGCTTGCTTGGCATTTCTAAGACCATAAACAGTATTTACCAAAGTATGGCATAAGGGATGCTGGGAATATACAAGATTATTTTAGATCATTATTGGTGAATGTTTTTATTTCAATAGTCATGTATTTTTATAATTTATATTTATAAAATTGGTGTTTTTTCACTTAGTGGGGGAATTCCTACAATTCAGTAGCAAAAAATCAAATAATCCAAATAAAAGACAAGCAAATAAAGCTTTCTCCAAAGAAGGCACACTAATGGCCAATAGGTATATGAAAGGACCCTCCGTATCACAAATTACAGAGCGATGCAAATCAAAACTACAATAAGATATAATCTCATACCTGTTAAGATTATTATTTTTAAAAAAGATAAGTTTTGGCAAAAATGTGGAGAAATTAGACCCCTTGTATACTGTTGGGAGGAATGTAAAATGGTATAGTAGCTATGAAAAACAGAAATACCATATAATTCAACAATCCTACCTCTGGATATATATCTAAAAGCATTGTAATGAAGATCTCAGAGAGACCCACCTTCCCATGTTTTTTGCAACATTATTCACCATAGCCAATTATTTCCAATAAATGAATGACTGAAGTTCAGGAAACAGTTGCAACATAAGTTGATCCAAATATCTTCTATTTTAAATTTTTTCTTGCAAAATAATAAATTCTCTTGGTTACACTTACTTAACATGCTGTAACTTTGTAACATTTTAGATTACAGAATATTTTCATCATTTTCTTTCTGTCACAGTGCTAGTAACAAAGTTCTGTGTATAATTTTTCTTCAAAACATAATACTTGGTACAGTAAATGTTAAACAAAGACAACCAATTATGGATTTATTGTTTGTTATTGACAATGAATATGGAAAATTGGAAATGAATTCTAGAGATGGAGTCAACAATATTTGGTAACCAGATGGCTGTGCTAGCTGACCAAGGAGAGACATCATAGATGGATTCTGGGTTTGCTAAATTAGTATTTTAATTAGATCATAACATATTAAAATAAATAAGTTCTCTAATCTACTCATAAACTAATTTCATCTTATTTAGATTGCACATTTGATTTTTACAATTAAAAATAAACATAAGCTACTCCTGCTTTTCTAACACTTGAGTTATTCATTCTTAATGAAATCATCTTATATAACTCGGAGAAATACATTAACTTTAGTTTTATTTTTTAAAATGATGATATTCACCACATTCTCACTCCTGTCTCATGGGCTTTTCCTTCATTTGTCCAAAGATAACTGTTACTTTAACAGTGAAATGAAATCTCTCAACTTCTCTGGCACTCTGTGGTCAGTAAATTTTGTCTAAAAAATGTAGCTTTGCTAGCATTCATTTTGCTGAAAAATGAAATAAAACAAGTTTTCAGTGTAAATATTTTCTGTGCCCATTACCTTGTTGTTTGGTTTCACAATGGTAAAACTTCGTTTTTTCCTGTTGCTATTGTCTTTGTCAACTTTCTCTCCACATAGCAATCTGCAATAACTTGCCCAGGAGTGAGCTTAGTCCTCAGTCTCTGAGCAAAGGAAATCCTGGAAGTAGGTTGGGGCTTCCTTCCCACTGACTGGTAAACAGGATCTGAAATGGGTCTGCTGCCTTCAAGCCTGATATCCTGGGCAGGTAGGCAGCCCCAGGGTGTACACAGGAACAATGCCACACACTTGCATTGACATCTGTCTGTGCATTCTGTCTTTCCATTAATTTATAACTGGAAAATAATTCAACATCCTTTCATTTTAGTCTCAAATCTGCAAAGTCATCATGTCAAAATGTCAGACTGTCCAGGAGACATTGGGTTAATACTGTCCTTCACACTACTGATACAGTACATGCACAGCCAGCCACAGGCTCTTTCCCAAGGTCATGAGGTGGTATACTCATGTAATTGATAACTGAATTCAAAAGACATAATTATTAATTATTTCTATGCTGAAACAGCCATATTGCCTAGTTTTCCTGTGACATTTTCTCTTATGATTGTTCTCCCAGAGTTACAACACTCCTGAGCACTCTCAAAGTTAGACAACCATTTGTGGTCATTTAGACAATCATTTAGACAATCATTTGTGGTCAACCTATTTATGTCCTTAGAAAAATCTGTTCACCTCTTTTAGTTCCAGTTAAAGGGATTAAACACTATGATTTCTAATGATAATTTCAGTTTTAACATTTTACAAAATATAAGGTCAGCCTCAAATACACAGAAACGCAACAAACCTAAAAAAACTTTCCTGAAAGTAACATATTCCTAATGTTAATATGAAATTAACTTTATTTTTGGAAACCAAAACTGACTTTTGCGGGATCTTTGTGTTTTAATGTGTGAAGTTCTGAAGGTCCTGGAGGCTTGTTTTCTCCCAAATTTTTATATCTCTTTGCAAGTGGCTAGATATGGATATCTCAGTCAACTCAAAAACAGGGCAGATTGATATCAGCAACTGAATTTTGGAGCCCCCCTTTACTAAAAAGGCTATTTTCTCAACGAAGAAATGTCTCTTATTACATAGTAGAGTTAATGTTCCCTGACTTCCTTTCCAACTTTGTTACAAACATGTGAGTGTGAGGGGCATGGGGTCCTGCTTTGCTGGCATTTTTCATGGTGCCTCCAGCTGGTATACTCAGGCACATTTCCCTGCAGGATGGGAATTGAAGGGGATTCAGGATAATTCACTGATTCTCTGCCATGTAATCCCTTGCATGAAAATACTATAATACACCATGACAAGATTAAAGTGCCACTTTCATGGTATCAGTAGCCATTGTACTAGAGACACTGAATTGTTTATCAATATACTAAAAATGAGGCAGCTCAGTTTGACAAGAAGAGTGTTGGAAAGGTCTGACCCCTATGCTAAAGTTCCCATGCTGTGCCTCTGCAGCCTTGTCACACAGCCTCCCAGTCTGTCCCTTCATCTAGGAAATACATGCAGTGGGTAGATCAGATTAAATGCTAGACCAGTAAGCTACCTAAACAAATTGATTATAGAATCTAGGATTAGGAAAAAGAAGGTCACTTGAGGAAGAAAGAAAAACTGAATCACACATACTGTGTTGAGACTTAGGTGTACCTGCAGCTTAAAGCTCACACTGTGAAAAGATTTCATGTCTTCGATGAAGATGATATATTCTCATAAGTTACTGTTTCTTATGCTCAGACACAGATTTCATTGTGGATGCCTCCTTTAACAGTATGATGCTATCAGGGCACACATCTAGGTCTCAACCTTTTCGCAGGCAGAGGTAAGAGTTGAATTGTCCCTGCATGTCTAGCCTCCACAGCTATGTTGAAGTCAAGAAGAGTGTTTTTTCTCTGGGAGGCTTGGTGCTTTAATCCAGTAGGTATTCAATGAACACTTAAATGTTGATTAAAAGTAATGAAAATTTAGGACCATATAACATGCATTAAACATCTTTTATGGGATAAGTTTTTATAGGCCATTTCTTGCTTCAAAAAATAAGAAAATTGAATCTCAGAGAGTCCATAATGCTTATGAATGCAAGAATAATTATTGATTTTTTAAAGCCCAAGTATAGTGATCTGTCCTCTGTACTGGCATGCCAGTATGGAGACAACAACAAAATAGTTACATGAGAGGCTTGTACAGAACATTTTGTGATTTTTTTTTATCACATATTTGGAAAATAAAAAGGAAGGAAAGGAGCTTGTCATGATTTTAAGCAGGCTCATCTTGGCCATAGATTTTTATCACATCTAATCTTCTTTCACATTTATCTATACTACAAGATACATGATCATTTTAAACGGATTTAAAAGACAAACTGAAATTTAGCTTTAAAATAACTTTTTAAATGTCATCAAGTTATATTTGGAAACTTTGTAAATGAGAACAGTTATACAATCCTATAATTATCATGTTCATGAACCTTTCCATCAAATATACAATTCATGATTACAATGTTTTTGAAAGATACATGTGAAAATGAATAAACTAGAATAAAGACAGTTGTGAAATTTCATCTAGTGAAAATAGATTTTAAAAATTCATTTATTCAGAGAGTATTTTTGAAGCAAGACAGTTTGAGTCTGGTTAAATGATTGAAATCACAGGAATTTTTTGAAATGTTTCTGTATTTTATGTTATCATTTTATTATTTGTACTTTAGCACAATTATAAAATCTATTTTTATTATATGGCAGAATAGAATGAAAAAAGATTATATAAACTGGTACCTTAAACACATTTCAACATTTATTCAATAAATAAATACTTAATAAATGTTATGGGAAAATCAATGGTCAGAACCACAGAAAAATGTTGTCTTCAGATTATAGAATTGTACTTGAAATGTTGCATTTCCTGATTTTTGTTATAAGTAAATTTGTATGCACATCCAAGCCTTTATTTAAAACTGTCCTATCTATTGTAGGAACAGCTGGGTAGAAAATGTATTAAGAGGTCTCTTTAATTCCACCATTTGCTTCTGCAAATGTGAAGAGCTCTGAGTTCATGATTCTTAATCAGTCCATTTAAACATGAACAACTATTTCACAGTTAAGCAAGCAATGCAAATACCTGTGGAATACTTCTTCTCTTAATGTTGAATGTTTGAATAACATAAAGTGGTCAATGGATATGCCCTGATCCTTCCTTCCACCTCATCTAACACAGTCACTCTTATACATCTCTGCTTACCAATCTTGACATTATCCTGCCCAAAAAGCTTCCATGGCTTCTTACGGACTACTGAATGAAATTATGACATTTTGTCATTGCTTTCAACACTCTCCCTAATGAAATCTCAATACTCATGCCCAGCTAGCCTTCTACAAATACCCAATGCTCCAGTCCTGAACCTTTCATTGAAATCAACTGCTCTTGGCTCTTGGTCATGGATTTCTTATACTCTCTTCTTACCCTTTATTTACATGCTCCAATTCCAGATGTCATTCAATGTGTGGCTCAAATGCTGCCTTGTTCATGAAGTATATTTTTCACTTTCCATTAGAATAAATTTCTATATTTCCAAAATTTTCATAAAATTAAAATTACATATTTCATAGCACATAGCACTGTTTACATTGTCATTTTATATCCTTTATGAGGCTATAAGCACTTGGACTTATAAACCTTATGTTGGCTTTCTGTAACCTTCATAGAACTAGAACTACTATTCTCCTTGGCATATGGTAAACAAGACTTATAAAAATATCACTAATGCATAATTCTTATGCATTCTTCACTCAAATTCACCAAATGTTGACATATTACATAAACGAGTACAGTTTTTCAACCAGGGAACACCATTTCTAAGCTATTAACTAATCCATTGACCTTTTTCAAAGTTTATAATTGCCCCACTAAAGTCTTCTATAGGTGAAAATCTTATTCTGGATCATATACTCCATTTACTTATTATATCACCTTACATTTATATTAATTTAGGACAGATTTTCAGCCTTTCTTTGTTTTTGATGACTGTGACTTTTGAAGAACAATGGTTGATATGGTTAGGCTTTGTGTCCCTACCAAAATCTCATCTTGAATTGTAATCCCCACGTGTGGAGGGTGGAAAGTGTTTGAGTTATGGGGATGGGTTCTCCCGTGTTGTTCTTGTGATCACGAGTGAATTCTCACGAGACCGGATGGTTGTATAAGTGTTTGGCAAGTTCCTCCTTGGCTCACACTTATCTTTTCTGCCACCTTGTGAAGAAGGTACTTGCTTCTACTTACATCATGATTGTCATTTTCCTGAGGTCTCCCCAGCCGTGTGGAACTCTGAGTCAATTAAACCTCTTTCCTTTATAAATTACCCAGTCTTGGGCAGTTGTTTATAGCAGTGTGAGAATGGACTAATACACTGGCTAATTGTTTTATAGAATATGGCACAATTTGGTTTGGTCCATATTACTCCTGATTATATTTAATATGTAGATTAGGCATTTATAGAAAGAACACAACCGAAGTTATTTTGAGCCTTCTCGGGACGTTATACAAAGAAGTTCATGATATTGATTTGTCTCATTATGTTAGTGTTCAATTAGATCACTTGGCTAACATTATTTTTATCAAGTTTCTCCACTATAAGGTTACTATTTTTACTTTGTAATGGCTAAGTACATTGTAGAATGATACTTTCAGAATATGAAAATATCCTACTTCTTATTACTTCCACATACTAATTTTAGCATTTATTGATTACTGAAACTATTATTTTGGTGTTTACCACAGGATAATTTTTTTCTATCTTCTTAACTTTTTCTGTACTCACTAATTCAAATTCTGCCATGAGGAATAATAGCTTTCTATTGCTTCCCTTATTTCTTTTATTTGGTTATTTACCTTTCTTATTATTGACTCATAGATGTTTGTTTAACTAATATTTTAATAAGACTATGAAATATATTTTGGAGCAGACATATATTTTTAGAGGATATATGTTTAAGATTCAGTTGGGTACTGTTCTCAATGTTCCACTTGTTTCAACTATTAATTGTCATAGTAACCCTAAGAAGATGGTAGTATTACCACATTCATTTCAAAGATGAAGAAGTTGAGACACAGGGGAATTAGGTAACCTTCCCACGTTGCTCCACCAGTAAGTGACAGAGTTGAGATTAGGACCTCAGCAATCTGGCTCTAGAGTCCATGCTGTTAACAAAAATAATAAATTTAATCTAATAAGGCTTTGTGAGGATCAGAAGTAGTTTTTCTCTCTCTCGTTATTAGCACATCTTCAACCAAGGCCAGTATGTGCATAAGGCATGCTCAGATGTCAGCATCACGGCACCAGGAGGTAGTGAAGGAAGCTAGAATTAAGTAGAATTTGTTTCCAAGAGTAAAGGAATTGGCAGGTTAGAGGAAGATTATCTAGCCACAGAGGTAAGTCCTAGAGAGGATGGTGGAGCAATCTGAGATATACCAGAATACGGTCCCATCATAGACCAAATGGTGTCTGTTGGTGGTATCTTCCTGCAGTACTGTCTTAAGAATATTCATTGCTATAATAGATTAGGATTGTATACTATGGGTTCAGGATAGAAGAACAGATATACCTGTAGCAATTAATTAGTCAAATATAGGAGGCAGACCAAGAGTTGGGAAACTAGGCAGCAACCACTGCTTAAGAGGAGTTCAGTGGTAGGTAATTAAATAATATTTATGATGAAAATAACAAATATCAGTGTGGCTAGTCGGGACCAGCTACATTACTGGTCTGGAATACCATGAAGATAATCAGGTAAACTATAGAGTACAGAAATGAAGCAAAAATTCAGTTTTGCAACTGGACCAGTACAGTAGGAAGAATGAAATATTACAACTTGGAAACTGTGCAACTTCAAGCCCCCTGCTTCTGGTAGGTGTAGCAACACAGTAACCTCACTCCCAGGGTTAGGCCTAGAGTGATTAGACTTCTTGCTAAACTTCATTCGATGGGGCTGAGAATTCTGACATTCTTTTTTTTTTTTTTTTTTTTTTTGAGACGGAGTCTCGCTCTGTCGCCCAGGCTGGAGTGCAGTGGCCGGATCTCAGCTCACTGCAAGCTCCGCCTCCCGGGTTCACGCCATTCTCCTGCCTCAGCCTCCCGAGTAGCTGGGACTACAGGCGCCCGCCACATCGCCCGGCTAGTTTTTTGTGTTTTTTTTAGTAGAGACGGGGTTTCACCGTGTTAGCCAGGATGGTCTCGATCTCCTGACCTCGTGATCCGCCCATCTCGGCCTCCCAAAGTGCTGGGATTACAGGCTTGAGCCACCGCGCCCGGCCGAATTCTGACATTCTTATTGCTCCTGCCAGGAAAGTCTTTACAGTTCCAATTCAAAAACTGTAAATATTTGAGCCTATACATGGGGTTCCTTTGACATTTATTCTTACATTCATGCATTCACTCCTTATCAAACACATACAGTGTGCCATGCAAATGAGCATATAGACTATGACCAAGACATATCCTATACTATACTACATTAATCTATACCATCAAGTAATTTATTTTCTAGTGAGGTAGTTCTCCAATAATATATACAAGACATAATCTATAATATGCTATACTAATCTATACTATCAAGTAATTTATTTTCGAGTAAGGTAGTTCTCTAAAAAGTACAGAGTACACATAGAAAGCAGTAGCGGCTCAAAGTTCTGGTGATGTATGTGGGTGGGAGGATTAAGAGAGAATTTCCTGGAGGAAATAGATCCACCCTTGAGGATAATGGAGGCAGAGAAATGTAGACAAGCACCAACAGGAACATACGGCGGTTATAAAAGCAAACACAATGAAAACAATATGGAAGTGGCCCAGCAAGATAACTACCCCAGTAAAAGAAATTCAATGAAACCACCCCCACTGCCATCTGATTAGCATGTTCAGCTGCGGTGAAGTGGAAGGTAGGTTAGGCTGTGCCACAGATATTTATAGACTCTTAAATAGCTGTAAAAGCATGGCATTGAATGACATTTGTGTAACCCCTTCCCTAATAATAGGGATTAGAGCTGCAGAAGATCTAGGCGGTCATGGAGTTCAATCTCTGATCATTTCTAATTCTAGAAAGGTGTAATAATAATTATCTATATTTGCATAATACTTTATGAAGCACTTTCATAGCCATTATCTTGTTTGATCCTCAAAACAATTTTCTGAAATAAGCAGGAATAATATTATCAAAATTATTATTTCCCAGAAAAGGAAACTTAAGATGGTAGGAAATTTATATTAATGGCTAGAGACGATAACACTAAGGAGTGGAGTCAAATCTGGAATCCAGATTTCTTATCCAATGTTCTTTCCATAACACCACCTCCTATAATTTGCTAACCAAGGGACAGCTGATACTTAGCAACTGGGAGTCTAATATCCTCCCTTGGTAACTCTCCAGGTATTTATTGTTCCTTTCTATGAAGAGGCTAAGAGGAGAGGGAGAAATCATGTTACACAGAGAAAGTCCTTCAAAGTACGACCGCTCTGGAACACCTATCTTAGTTTCTCTTCGGCAGTTTGAAGAAAAGGCATATTTTTGTCCTTACCGCAGGCTTTCCATTTGAGAATCTGTGGGTGTGAGGAATGCATTTTTAACTAACCCATTTGGGAATATTGATGCCATTTGGGAATATTGATGCCATCTCAGAATTGTAGACGTAATTACAGAACTGCTTCTACAGAGTGTTGGTAGGCTCTACCATCTAAGTCCCCTTACCCCAGTCAGAATAGATGAAGCAGAAACAAGATGAGGAGGAAGCTCCAGTCAGCTCCTCTTCATGCAGAAGTAGCATCAATGACTAGTATTAGAGAGGATATAGCCCCCCACACACACAAATTCTGTCAACTTCTGAAAAGATGCATTTCAAAACAGCGAGCTTGCTCTGAAAATATACCTTCAGGGAAACTCTCCTAGGCTCTCCTTCCAACAGAATTGCCGTTTACCCCGTTTTATACAAACCCCATGTCTGTTCTTACATGGGCTATGACAGCAGGACCCACAGTTTTAAGGGAAAAGGGTGATGGACCATCCCATTTCTTCTGTAAGAATCCAGTAGGCAAGTAAATGTATAAAGCTCTGAGGAAAATATCAAGAGAAAATATCCACTCAAGCTGCCACTACTTGGCACTGAACTGGGTACACAATAGACCTCATGTTATGTTCAGGTTTTACTAGTACAAGATTCTAGGGGGAAGGGGAAAGTGATGGGCAGATGATATTTTCATAACCTGAGTATAATGGAACTTTATCTCAATCTCAGTTTCCAAACCCCTAGGACATCCGCACTTTACTTCTCATGCCAAATAAGTTTAGGGTGATTGGAAATGACAGAGCCAGGCCTTTTCCAAAATGGCCCTCAATGGCAACCTTCTCATAGAAGGTATTGTATCTTTTCTTCTGTGGGCTCTCACAGGCTAAATGGGCTTGCAGGATTCAGTACCAGTGAAAGAGATATGATTACAAAGCCTCAGGATAAGCCTTAGGCCATTTTTACCAGCATCCAAATTATCAGTGACCCAAACAGCCTGGCTGGAGGATATTTGAGGCAAATAAAATCACATTGCATCCTATCAGAAACCTAACAACAATTTTCCACAATTAATCAGTAACCCAAAATGCCAGATTGTAGCCCCTCATAAGCAGCAGATACTTCTAATTAGCTCTAGATGATTGACCACACATACAGATTTGGCTATATATGCTAGAAGGAATTGCAGTTAATTGCCAATGGTAATGAAGCTTGTATTGACTGGTTAGGCAAACATAAAAAGCAAAATTCAAAGCTGTTTCAAGAAAATATTGAAATGATACTAAGGTTGCTGAACAAGGCAGCTGTCCACAAATTTGTGAAGTTAATATAAGAAGCATACTAGTAAAGTTCCATCCTATATCATAATTTTAAAGGCAGATTAATCATATACCTCCCATTCCTAAGGCCTAAATTTAAAAATCTAGGACCATAGTTATATAAATAACTTTGCATCTTCTTGTGGTGGAAAGTCAAATGAGAGCAACTGATTTACATTAAGGATTTTCAAGTGAATAATATTAATGAAAGGCCAGAGGGAAAAAAAAATGACAGGAAAAAAATTATGCTGATGCCTAAGAGCGATACATTACAAACAGACAGGGAGACATTAACAGCTAGACATTCTGTGCAGCAAACCATTATTTATGACAAGGTCACCTTTGCTTTAAGTAGATATTCAGCAGCCATTGCAGAACAGGCTAGTGGGGACTTCAGAAATCAAAAAACCTTGCCCCTTTATGTTATAGCTTTTGCAACTGAAGCCCAGGAGTAGAGAATGGAAGAGAAGGAAAGGAACAAGTATTGAGCACCTATGGTATGAAGATGCACATTTCTATGCCTTTCACACACCCAACCTTTCAATCCCTACGTGAACCTTGAAAGGTAGGTGTCCCCGGTCTCAGGTCATGCTTTAGGAAATTAAAGACTTCACAGCAGAAATGGTAGGGCATGTCCTACTGCACCATGCTGCCTTTCTAAAAGGGAAATAAAGGTGGCTCATTTGGTGAACCAGCACAGCTCTGGTATTAGAATCTAATCCTGACTCAGGAATCAACCCATAACAACTCTATCAGAGGTACTTTTGAGAATCTCAAAAATAATAACCGAGAGCCATTTAAAAAGTGAAAACATTTGGGAAACATTGAGTTTAAGGTTGAGGTAAGTCCTATGTACTCCAAAATATGTATCTATATGCTTTCTCAGAAATAAGGAAGTCTAGTAGAGTACATTGATGAATAATGATGACTGACATTGATTGAAGAGAGAGTATATGCCTGTCTGTATACTATTTTCATTCATACTCAATTATAATTATTATATTTTACAGATAACAAATAAATATGCCATAGAATTGTTAAGTGACTTCACAAGTTATATAGTCAAGAAATGGAAAAGCCAGATTTTAAACCCAGGGTTATGGTCACCCAAAGCTTTTGCTTTTTCTCTACCACTCACCTCTTCTAATGTTTAGTTTTTCTTTTCCTTTTCTTTTTCTTTTATTTACTGGGACAGGATCTTGTCCTGTTCTATCACTCAGGCTGGAGTGCAGTGGTATAATCACAGTTCACTGCAACCTCAACATCCTGGGCTCAATCCATCCACCCACCTCAGCCTCCCAAGTAGATGGCACTACAGGCATGTGCCCCCTACCTAGCTAATATTGTATTTTTTTGTAGAGACAGGGTTTCACCATTGTTCCCAGGCTGGTCTTAAACTCCTGAGATCAAGTTATAGACCTGTCTCAGTCTCCCCAAGTGCTGGGATTACAGGCATGAGTCACCATGCCCAGCCTGATATTCTTTACTCTTCACTGGATTTCTATAATATTCTCAGGCTGAGCAGTTCATTTGGACCTTGGCCTTGTAGATCTTGTAACTTCTATCTTTTTTTTTTTTCATATTTTCTAACTTCCAACTTCTATGGTTTTTTTCTGTAACAGTCTTGTATCTCCAAAAAGATGGAAAACTTAAGTATCTCTCTATTTAATTCCAACACCCAGTATCGGACCTCACAGATTGTTGGCAGAGGAAATTTCAATAGTGATATCTGTGAGAGGGGCTGCTCTTGGTAGGCTCTAGTGATAGAGCCTCTAGCAGCCAATCCACCTCAGCTGTTTTATTCAATCACTTTCTGCTCATGCTGAGAAATTCCTGAGGCATTCAAGAAGTAGACATTTCTGAAAAGCCCCATCTACTACTTAAGTGACCTTGGGAATATTATTTAGTTTCTCTGTCTTGGTTCCCTCATCTTTAAAATGAACCTAATATCACATATCTCAGAAGCTTCAGTAAAAATTAGAAGAGATAATTCTTTAAGTTCCTGGCATGTAATAAACACACAATAAATGTTGATCATTATGGCCCCTTTTGGTTCCAACCTTTGCTAATCATCCTTGAATAATCCTTGGATGATAACTCTTAGAATCCATCTGCTCCTCCTTGACCTCTTTAACACGGTCCAACAAACAGCTTAACTCAGGTGTTGTCTCTCTAGGAGTCATTATTATCATTATTATCTTGTTCATTTCAAAGTAAAAAATATATATATAACATTTTTAAAAATTCTGTTTAAATCGGATATTCTCTATACCTGAAAGTTTCAGAAAGAAACATAAGGTCTAAATGATATGCTTCATTAACTCACTATTATTATTATTATTATTATTATTACTATATCATTATTCTTACTCCCACATTATCTTCCCATAATATCCCACATTATTCTCACTCCCACAACTATGGCTGGGTTAATAATACATTTTTCTGTGTGTGTTTCCTCTGAAATATGTATAGACTTCTGTAATAACTTCTACAACACTATAAAGTAGTTTTTCCCCTTTAATTTTTCTTTTTCCTTCTACTGGGCAATAACATGCTTGACAACAGGGATGGTGCCTAAGGTATCTTTGTTTAGTGTGATTCTAGCCTAGTAAGTTTCACATTTGTGCTGAATTAATCCCAGATACCATATGCAAACAAATTATTCCTATACTGGAGACTATAGTGAACAATTTATTTTCTTGAGACAGAAATGGGTTTCAATTTGGACTCAGTGATTCTGGAGACAAAAAAAAAAATAAGCTTAAGCCAACATCTTTTTCCAGTAATATGAGCTGATATATTTTCACCTGCATTCATCATATACTAACTGCTTATTAAATGAAAATAAATTATACGAGTTTCTGACTTCATGCTATAGCCAAATACAGAGACTGTTAATATGCTAGAATAGCTATTTCCTATATATTCACACATCAAAGATGGTTGTAAGCAGAAAAAAAGTAGCACGTAAGAAGTTGAGAATAAAGAAGTATGGCTGCTGTTGTCAATATCAAAATTTAATGGGGTCAAGAAACCTAACCATAAAAATCCAGAAGTCAATGAAGCATATCGTTTAGACCTTATGTTTCTTTCTGAAACTTTCAGGTATACAGAATATCCAATTTAAACAGAATTTTTAAAAATGTTATATATTATTTTTTACTTTGAAATGAACAAGATTCACAAAGTAAGTATACTGTGAGTAGAGTATAATATTGTCATTGCATAAGGAAGACACCCTGTTATCCAATTATTTTAATGAGATAATATTCCATTTCTAATCATCTTCTGTTTCTCATTAAAACCAAAGGCTCTCAACCTGGTTTCCCATTTCCTGGTAGTGAAGAGTTAAGGCTTCAAAACTATTTTCAAAAGCAGAGCTCATGTTAGAGGACAATTTCAAACTGTTTTCCACAAAACTCTAATGATTTTTTCATATGCATGTGGTTTTCACCATGTGAATGTGAATACAGCATAACAAGCTGGGTAACACATTCCTTAGACTTAAGCATCAGAGATAAACAGATTATGACTGAAACTGACCTAAGACTTGGAGTAGATGTAGAACCAAGATAAATGCCTGAATTTAGATGAACATGAAGCTTCTTACTTATGTTCCTGTCAAACTACCAGATCACTAGACCCTACTAGAATATTTCCGAACTCTAGGCTGGACATGTACCTCTAAATTTTAAAAACCTCTCTAGATGACAGTTATACACCATAAAGTATAAGGATTACAGAGTGATTTCCTAAAAATGGAAAGGCGTCAAGCAGTTCTACCATATCTAACGTGCAGGTAGATAAGAAAAATTCACTAGAATATACATACTTTATTTTTCAGATTTTGTGATAAGAAAAAGTGAAAAAGTGAGTGCAGTTTGTCTAACTGGCTATCCAGGAAAAAAAAAAAAAAGATTACATAACAAGGAATGATACAGAATAATTGTCTAAAAACATACAGAAATAACATTTTAATAATTGTTTGACCATATTCTGCTTAGAAACTGATTTGTGTTATTTTTTATTAAAATTAATTACTCATTGACCCAAGAGGGCCAATTAGAAGCAGCTGTGGTCTGCATCACTCATGGAGAGGAATATAAAAGGGTGAGTGAATTTAGCTCCTTTGACTGAAATATCCAGGTTCATGCATTGGGACTGACTCAGCAAACAACCTGACCCACCAAGAAGGAAGAAAAGCCAGGGCTGAAGCATGGTCTGAAGCATGGTCCACCCTAGAGTGGCAGGGAGCCAAAGGAACCCCCATCCCCAGTCAAGGGAAGTGGTGAGTGATTGTACAACCCTGCCCAGGAAACCACACCTCTCCCATGGATCTTTACAACCCATAGAGCAAATGATCCCCTAAGAAGTGATCCCCACCAGGGCCTTGGATCTGATAAACAGAGTTGTGTGGAGTCTCAGCAGAGCAGCCACTCAGGCACACACAGAGACTGGGAGTTTTACATACTCCAGCCCTGGGATTCCTAGCAAGGTGTGAAAGCCACCCACACATACACCTAGGAAGGGAGCTTAATCCAGGGAGCCAAGCAGTATTGTTCTGCAGGCCCTACTTCAGTGGCACCTCACAAGTTAAGAACCACTGGCTTGGAATCCCAGGCAGCCAACAGCAGTGGGTTGAGGTCTTCCTGAGATGGGTCTGAGTTCTCAGGGGGAGGGATAGCCATCATCTCTGTGGTTCAGTTGAGTCAGTTGCTCCAGCCTGCAGGCTGTGGAGAATGTAAGTGGTCTGGATGAGAAAGGGTTCACCCCAATGCAGTGTACCTGCTCTACCAAAAAGCATCCAGACTGCTTCTCTGGGCAGGTCCCTGATCTCGTTCCTCCTGACTGAGTGAGACTTTCCAACGGGGGTCTCCAGCCACATCCTACAGGTGAATGCAGGCTGGCAACAGGTCAGTACCCCCCTGGGACCAAGCTTCCAGAAAAGACACTAGCTGCCATCTTTGCTGTTTCACAGCCTTCACTGGTGATACCTCCAGGTATGGGAAAAACTGAGGCAACTGGGTCCTGGAGTGGATCCCTAGCAAACCACAGCAACCCTACAGTACAGTGGCCTGATAGTTAAAAACAACCAAAAAGAAAACAACAACAACATCAACAAAACAACCCCACAGAAACCCCATTCAAAGGTCAGCAACCTCAAAGATCAAAGGCAGATAAGCCCACAAAGATGAGAAAGAATCAACACAAAAATGCTGAAAGCTCAAAAAGCCAGAGTACCTCTTCTCCTCTAAATGACTACAACACCTCTCCAGTAAGGACCCAGCACTGGAATGAGGCTGAGATGGCTGAGCTGGCAGAAGTAGGCTTCAAAAGGTGGGTAATAAATCACTTCACTGAACTAAAGCAGCATGTTGTAACCCAATACTAAGAAGGAAAAAGTGATAAAACAATAAAGGAGTTGATAGCCACAATGGCCAGTTTAGAGAGAAACATAACTGACATAATGGAGATGAAAAACACAAGAGAACTTCACAAGGCACTCACGAGTATCAACAGCAGGATAGACCAAGTGGAGGAAAGAACCTCAGACCTTGAAAACTGTCTTTCTGAAATTAGACAAGATTAGATTAAAAAATTAAAATAAATTAATAAAACCTCTGAGAAATATGGGATTATGTAAAGACACTAAACTTATGACAGATTGGGGCACCAAAAAGAGGCAGGGAAAATGGAACAAAGTGGGAAATCATACTTCATGGTATCTTTCCTGAGAACTTCCCCAACCTAGCAAGGCAAGCCAACATTCAAATTCAGGAAATACAGAGAAACCCAGTAAGATACTCCACAAAAAGATCAAGCCATAGACACATGATTATTAGATTCTCAAAGTTTGAAATGGAAGAAAAAATGTTAAGGACAGCCAGAGAGAAAGGCCAGGTCACTTACAAAGGAAAACCTATCAGACTAACAGTGGACCTTTCAGCAGAAACCCTACAAGCCAGAAGAAATTGGGGCCAATATTCAACATTCTTAAAGAAAAGAAATTCCCACCCAGAGTTTCATATCTGGACAAACTTAACTTTATAAGTAAGGAGAAGTTTTTTTTTTTTGAGACAAGAAAGTGCTGAGGGAATTCTTCACCATCAGGCCTGCCTTGCAAGAGCTCCTGAAGGAAGCACTAAATATGAAAAGGAAAAACCGTTACCAGCCACTACAAAAACATGCTGAAGTACACAGACCAGTGACACTGTGAAGGAACCACACAAACAAGTCTGAAAAATAACCAGCTGGCATAATGACGAGAGAATCAAATTCATATGTAACAATACTAACCTTAAATGTAAATAGGCTAATGACCCAATTAAAAGACACAGAATGACAAGCTGTATGAAGAGCCAAGACCCATCATAATGCTGTCTTTAAGAGACCCATCTCACACACAAAGACACACATAGGCTCAAAATAAAAGGACGGAGGAAAAGGGATACCAAGAAAATAGAAAACAGAAAAAAGCAGTGGTTGCAATCCTAGTTTCTGACAAAACAGATTTTAACCAACAAAGATCAAAAAAGACAAATAAGGGCATTACATAATGATAAAGTCTTCAATTCAACAATAAGAGCTAACTATCCTAAATATATATGCACCCAATGCAAAAGCACCCAGATTCATAAAGCAAGTTCTTAGAGACCTACAAAGAGACTTAGACTCCCACATAATAATAATGGGAAACTTTAACAGCCCACTGACAATATTAGATCATTGGGATAGAAAATTAACAAAGATATGCAGCACCTAAACTTAGCTCTGGATCAAGTGGCCCTAATAGATATCTACAGAATTCTCCACCCAAATTAAATAGAATATACATTATTACCACCACACATCACTTTAAAATTGATCTCATAATTGGGAGTAAAACACTCCTCAGCAAATGCAAAAGAACTTAAATAATAACAAACAGTCTCTCAGACCAGAGCACAAATTAGAACTCAAGATTAAGAAATTCACTGAAAACACACCTACATGAAAATTGAGCAACCTGTTCCAGAATGACTTTTGGGTAAATAATGAAATTAAGTCAGACATCAAAATGTTCATTGAAACTAATGAGTATAAAGAGGCATCTCTGGGATGCTGTAAGGCATGGTTAAGAGGGAAATTTATAGCAATAAATGCCCACATCAAAAAGCTAGAAAGATCACAAATTAGAAACTTCACATCTCAACTAAAAGAACTAGAAAAACAAGAGGAAACAAACCCCAAAGATAGCAGAAGACAAGAAAAAAACAAGATCAGAGTGGAAATACAGGAAATAGAGACATGCAAAACCCTTCAAAAAATGAACAAATCCAGGAATTGTTCTTTTGAAAAATTTAATAAAATAGACCACTAGCTAGATTAAAAAGAAGGAAAAAGAGAAGAATAAATAAATATAATCAGAAAGGATAAGGTGCATATTACCACTGACCCCATAGGAATTTAAACAACCATCAGAGAATATTAGAAACACTTCTATGCACATAAACTAGAAAATCTAGAAGAAAGTGATACATTTCTGGACACATACACCCTCTCAAGACTGAACCAGGGAGAAACTGAATCCCTGAATAGACTAATAATGAGTTCCAAAATTGAGGCAGTAGTAAATAGCCTACCAACCAACAAAATCTCAGGACCAGACAGATTCACAGCTGAATTCTACCAGAGGTACAAAGAAGAGCTGGTACTATTTCTACTAAAACTATCCCAAACAATTGAAAGGGAGTGACTCCCCATTAAGTCATTATATGAGGCCAGCATCATCCTGATACCAAAAGCTGGCAGAGATACAACAACAAAGGAAACTTCAGGCCGATATCCTTGTTGAACATGAATGCAAAAATTCTGAATAGAATACTGGCAGACTGAATCCAGCAGCACATCAAAAAGCTTACCTACCATGATCAAGTTCGCTTTATTCTCAGGATGCAAGGTTGTTTCAACATATGCAAATCAATAAATGTAATTCATCACATAAACAGAACTAAAGACAAAAACCACATGATTATCCAAATAGATGCAGAAAAGACCTGTGATAAAATCTAACATCCCTTCATATTGAAAACTCTCAATAAACTAGGTATTGAAGGAACATACTTCAAAATAATAAGAGTCATATATGATAAATCTACAGTCAATATCATACTGAATAGGCAAAACCTGGAAGCATTTCCCTTGAAAACTGACACAAGACAATGATGCCGTCTCTCACACCTCCTATTGAACACAATATTGAAAGTTCTGGCCAGGGCAATCAGGCAAGAGAAAGAAATAAACGGTATTCAAATAGGAAGAGAGAAAGTCAAACTATCTTTGTTTGCAGATGATGTGATCCTATATATAGACAACCCCATAATCTCAGTACAAAAGTTTATTAAGGTGAGAGGTGAGAAGCAGCTTCAGCAAAGTCTCAGGATATAAAATCAAAGTGCAAAAATTGCTAGCATTCATATATACCAACAACAGGCAAGCCAGAAGCCAAATCATGAATGAACTCCCATTCACAATTGCTACAAAAAGAATAAAATACCTAGGAATACAGTTAACATGGGAAGTGAAGGACCTCTTCAAGGAGAACTACAAAATACTGCTCAAATAAATCAGAAAGGACACAAACAAATGGAGAAATATTATATGTTCATGGATAGGAATAATTAATATTGTGAAAATGGCCATACTACCCAAAGTAATTTATGGATTCGATGATATTCCCATTAAACTACCTTTGCCATTTTTAACAGAATTAGAAAAAATATTTTAAATTTCATATGAAACCAAAAAAGAGCCCAAATGGGCAAGACAGTGCAAAAAGATAGTGTGAAAAGAACAAAGCTGAAGGCATCATGCTACCTGACTTCAAACTATAATACAAGGGTACAATAACCAAGACAGCATACTACTGGTCCAAGAAAAGACACATAAAGCAATGGAACAAAAGAGAAAACTCAGAAATAAGACTGCACACCTACAACTATCTGATCTTTGACAAACCTGACAAAAAAAGAGTAATGGTGAAAAGATTTCTTATTTAATAAATGGTGCTTGGAGAACTGGTTAGCCATATCCAGAAAATTGAAACTGGACCCCTTCCTTACACCATATACAAAACTTAATTCAAGATGGATTAAAGAATTAAGTGTAAAACCCAAAACTGTAAAAACCCTAGAAGAACATCTAGGCAATATCATTCAGGACAGAGGCATGGGCAAATATTTCATGATGAAATCACCAAAAGCAATTGCAACAAAAGCAAAAATTGACAAATGGCATTTATTTAATCTAAAGAGCTTCTTCAGAGCAAAATAAACTGTCATACTGAACAGACAGCCTGCAGATTGGGGAAAACTTTCTGCAATCTATCGATCTGACAAAAATCTCATATGCAGCTTCTACAAGGAACTTAAACAAATTTACGAGAAAAAACAACCCCATCAAAAACTGGGCAAAGGACATGAACAGACATTTCTCAAAAGAACACAAATATGTGGCCAATAAACATATGAAAAAAGCTCAACATCACTGATCATTAGATAAATGTAAATCAAAACCACAATGAGATACCATCTCACACCAGTCAGTATGGTGATTATTGAAAAGTCAAAAAACAAGAGATGATGGTGAGATCATGGAGAAAAAGGAACACTTTTACACTGTTGGTAGAAATGTAGACTAGTTCAACCATTCTGGAAGACAGTGTGGCAATTACATAAAGACCTAGAGGCAGAAATATCATTTGACCCAGCAATCCCATTACTGGATACATACTGAAAGGAATATAAATCATTCTGTTATAAAGATACATGCACGCATATGTTCACTGAAGCACTACTCACAGTAGCAAAGACATGGAGTCAACCTAACTCTCCATCAATGATAGGCTTGATATAGAAAATGTGTTACATATACACTGTATTAGTCAATTTTCACACTGATGATAAAGATATTCCCGAGACTGAGCAATTTACAAAAGAAAAAGATTTATTGGACTCACAGTTCCACATGGCTGAGGAGGCCTCACAATTATGGCAGAAGATGAAAGGCACATCTTACATGGCAGCAGACAAGAAAAAAGAGCTTGAACAGGGAAACTCCTGTTTTTAAAAACATCAGATCTCATGAGACTTATTCACTATCACAAGAACAGCACAGGAAAGACCTGCCCCCATGATTCAATTATCTCCCTCTGGGTCCCTCCCACAACACGTGGGAAATATGGGAACTACAAGATGAGATTTGGATGGGGACACAGAACCAAACCATATCATACACCATGGAATACTATGCAGGCACAACAAGTAACAAGATCATGTCCTTTGCAGGGACATGGTTGGATTTGGAAACCATCATCCTCAGGAAACTAATGCAGGAACAGAAAACCAAATATCACTTGTTCTCACTTATAAATGGGAGCTGAGTGATGAGAACACCGGACACAGGGAGGGGAACAACACACACTGGGTCCTGTCAGGGAATGCTGGAGAAGTTGGCGAAGGGATTGCTAATGGATGCGAGGCTTATTACCTAGGTGATACGATGATCTGTACAGCAAATCACCATGGCACATGTTTACCTATATAACGAACCTGTCCATCCTGCACCTGTACTCCTGAACTTAAAATAAAAGTTGAAGAAGAAAATTAATTATTCATTATAATGTAGGTATATTGACTCTATTAAGTGTGGCAGGAAAACATCATTGAATATTCTGCCACAATAGAAGGGAACCAATACTAACAGGTAGGCATTTTAATATATATCTGAGATTCTCAAAGGCAGTCATTACACTCCTAGATGTATCCTTATCAATTCCTACATTTTCTATAGAAAATCTACAATTATTGGGTGTTAATTTTTTTGAGAATTTTAAGTGCATATGTGAGGGTCTGTATGCATCTGTGTTCATACATATTAACTATCATCATCATATTCTTCCACTTTTTTATCTTCCCCTAAATTCAAAGATAGGGAACTCAAAATATAACTTGCCAAAGTCTGACATCAAATTCTGCAGTTATGCTACAGTTGGGGTTGGTCTGTTCTCCAAATCAATTGTCTCTGTTCTCTGCCTAGGTGCTCCTAAAGACTTCAGCTTATTTTTGGGTCATCACCCATAGGCTATGCAGCTCTGAACAATTTTACAACACTTCTGTAGACCTTGCTCTCCTCATATGCAAAACAGAGATATATAATCCCCACTTTCTCTACAGAATTACTGAGATTCAAATGAAATATTACATTGAAGAACACTCTGTAATCCTGCTAAACACTAGAGAAATATAATGGATTAACAATCCTTATAAGAAACTGAAGCAAATGTGTGTTTAGATGTTTCAATAAGGCATTTGGAAATAGAAGATACATCATCAAAGACAAGAGCTTGGGGATTCTCAAGAGCTCAAATTGTAACGATCTTCTCCCAATAGTTTCAGAAAACAGAGTCTCAGAGAAGTTGGTACAAGATGCCATAAATTAATATATCTGAAATGGGAAAAAACATAAAGTAGAACAACTTAGTCAATATTAACATGAACTTGACCAAATTAATTTTTTTCATATAAAGTTATGGTTTAACGATGAGACCTACCATATCTGTGTAGGTTAGGAAGAGTTTTTAATCATATGGTAGGAAAAAATGAATTTCTTTAAGTGAAAAGTGTCCTATCACAATGGAAATGTTAAATACCCAGAAAATCAATATTTTCATTTTATATTTATATTGCAATAACAGATGTTAGCATGATTTTGGTGCAAACTCTCTATATCCACCCTTGCTAAGACAAATATAATTAAAATAATTTATGAAATTGTAGTATGCCTAGACAGTTCATGAGTTAGAGACACAGCAAATTTTTTCTATGCCCAAAGACGGCCTCTGTGATCTTTAAGTAGTTCTGACATTTACCAGTACCCATTTGCTTCCAAAGAGAGAATTAAATAATTTTGAATTTAGAAGCTGCCCCTGAGAATATTGAATCTGGCACTTTTATTGCCAAGGTGAGGAATTTGTACCTTAGGGAATGTGAGGATTTACACAGAATCACACAAGAAATGGATGCCGAAAGTAGGATGCTGTGCCAGGTTTTCTAACTACAGGCCCAGTGTTGTTTTCCCTAAATTTCTTACTAAAACAAGAGCCATAAAAAATATGACTCTACATAACAGAGGTTGGGGCTGATTGTCCTCGCCATGAACAAGGCTTATATTCACTTATTTGTATCTGCTCCTAGCAGCCATTTTCTGTCTTTACATTCTACCCATCTAGGGATTGGTGATCTATGAAAATACACAGATTTATAAACGTTTGCCTCCAGTAGACATGGAAACAGCCTTACTTTAGCATTCTAACAGTCTGACTCTGTTTCATGTTATTCCAGTTTCATCTTGAATAAAATTGCCATTTAGAATAAAGAAATACTAGTCATGAATGGTCATAAATGGAAGAGATCATATAAATCATGTATTCCAATACTCAAATTTGCAGATAACAAACTAGAACCCAGAGAAATACTCTCATCCAAAGAGAGAAAACCAGTAGAAGGGTCTACATTATAATTCAAGACTTTTGGGTCTCAGATCTTTTCATTTTCTACATCTGTGCTGTCATATTCAGTCAGCAAGAGTTCACTAGGCAGTTATTCACATGGCATTTGTAGTTATAAAATAAGACATAAGACATCAGCATGACAAGATTTTATAAAAAATATAAAGTAGCATTAAGATGTCTCATAGTACTATGATTTTTTGTTTCTATAAAATGTAAATGAATACATATAGAAAATTATATAGTAACTATGTTATATAAACTCTAAACTATAAATTATAAACTATAACTTTATGTTATATAAACTATAAATTATACATTGTATATTATATATTAAAATCAGCAAAATTGAAGACAGGACAATGGAAATTATTGAGTCTGAGGAACAAAAAGAAAAAAAGTAGGGGAAAAGTAAAAAGAGACTAAGGGACCTATCTGTAGGACAATATCAAATAGGACAACCTATGTACTGTGGCAGTCCCAGAAGAATAAGAGAAAGGATGACAGAGAATATTTGAAGAACAAATGGCTGAAAACTTCACACATTTGAAGAAAGACATGAATATAAATATCTAGGAAGCTCAATGAACTCCAGGTAAATGGAACTCAAAGAAATTCAAACTAAGATACATTAAAATCAAACTTTTTAAAGACAAAGACAAAGAGAAAATCTTGAAAACAATCAGAAATAAGTGGCTCATCACATACAAGGGGTCCTCAAAAATAACATGAACAGATTTTTCATCCAGAAATATTTGAGGCGAGGAGCTGGGGAAAATATACATTCAAAGCAGTCAAAGAAAAAAAAAAACAATCTGTCAAACAAGAATTCCTTATCTGGCAAAAATGTCCTTTGAAAGTTCAGGTGAGGCCGGGCGCGGTGGCTCAAGCCTGTAATCCCAGCACTTTGGGAGGCCAAGACGGGCGGATCACGAGATCAGGAGATCGAGACCATCCTGGCTAACATAGTGAAACCCCGTCTCTACTAAAAAATACAAAAAACTAGCCGGGCGAGGTGGTGGGCGCCTGTAGTCCCAGCTACTCTACTCGGGAGGCTGAGGCAGGAGAATGGCGTAAACCCGGGAGGCAGAGCTTGAAGTGAGCTGAGATGCGGCCACTGCACTCCAGCCTGGGTGACAGAGTGAGACTCCGTCTCAAAAAAAAAAAAAAAAAGAAAAAAAAAAGAAAGTTCAGGTGATACACTACCACTTCCCTTGGGACTGCAGCCACCCTCCACATCATTTTGCCAGTGCACGTGATGCAGGTAGATTTTTGCATTCCCTGTTCTGTTAGCACATGTGTGCAGTGCACTCTGCCATGCCTCTGCTGCTGGTGAAGTGCACTCCACCACACTTCCCCTAACCCTACTGTCATTGCAGTTGGAGCCTTTGTGAACACAGAGCCTGCCAGCCTCACCCCCACCAATGCTGTGCTCCTGCAACAACACTGCCATTAGAGTGAAACTAGCACGGATAATGGTGGAACCACCCCTGCCTGCTCTGAGCAGCCACAGAGGGTTCACATAGACCTGTGTCCACCAGTGTCCCACCCCCACCAATGTCCCACCCCCCTGCTAACACCACCACCAGTGGAAACACACACACAGTCAAAAATAAGGGATACCCTCCTCCTGTCATGCTGTCTCCACCACTGCTATGAATGCCATACAGAGGCAGGAACCTTGGCACCCACTAGCACCCTGCTACAGTCAATGAGTGTGCACCCCATGCTACTTCTAACACTGGCACATGTGAACAAGAATGGATCCTTCTGCTGTAGCCCTTCAAAATGCTTTGTCTGGCACCTCCCAATGAAGTTTACAGACCCGTGGTCCAAGAGCACCATGGCTTCCCCCACCGCCCACCCAGTGTAGTTGGTTTCTAACCTTGAGGAGCCAGAGAGGAAAGTCAGACTCGCAAGTCCCCTAGAGTTTGAGTGCACAGTCCAGGAGTTGGAAGCTGCACCTTGCCCCACTAAAATCTTCCAGAAATGATGCCAGTCAACTGAACCCACGTTATACCACAATCAAATCCTCAAAGTCAACAAATAAGATAAAAGAAACAAAAACCCATCCAAAGGATAGCAACTTCAAAGATTGAAGGAACACCAACCTACAAAGATGAGAAAGAACAAGCACGAGAACTCTAACTCAGAAAGGCAGAGTGTCTTCTTTTCTCCAAATCACTGCACTACCTCTCCAGCAAAGGTTCTCAATCAGGCTGAGATGTCTGAAATGACAGTAGTATTTGGAACTGGGTAGGAATGAAGATCATTGAGAGGCAGTAGTACATTGAAGCCCAATCCAAGGTAGCTAAGAATCACAGCAAAATGATGCATGAGTTGACAGACAAAATGGCCAGCATAGAAAAGCATGTAACCAACCCAATAGACCTGGAAAACACACTACAAGAATTTCATAATGCAACTGCAAGTACTATCAAGTAATAAGCAAAATAGATCATGCTGAAGAAAGAACCTCAGAGCTTTAAGACTGGCTTTCTGAAATAAGACAGAGAAGAATAGAGAAAAAAGAATAAAAAGGAATAAAAAAAACTTCAGAAAAATATGAGATTATGTAAAGAGACCAAATCTAAGACTCATTGGTGTCCTTGAAAGTGTTGGGGAGAATGGAATCAACTTGGAAAGCATATTTCAGGATATCATTCATGAGAACTTTTACAACCTAGCCAGAGAGGCAAATATTTATATTGAGGAAATGCAGAGAACTCCAGTAAGATTCTTCACAAGATCATCCCCAAGACACATAATCATCAGAATTTCCAAGGTCAAACTGAAAGAATAAATATTAGTGGCAGCTAGAGAGAAAGCTCAGGTCACTTACAAAGGGAAATCCATCATGCTAACAGTAGACCTCTCAGCAGAAACCTTACAAGCCAGAAGAGATTGGAGCCAATATTCTTATAGAAAAGAAATTCAAACCCAGAATTTCATATCTGGCCAAACTAAGCTTCATACATGAAGGAGAAATAAGATTCTTTTCACACAAGCAAATACTGAGGGAACCTGTTACCACCAAACCTACCTTACAACTCCGAAAGGAAGAACTAAATATGGAACAGAAACATCATTACCATCCACTACAAAAACATTGCAGTACACAGACACTAAAAAGCAACCACACAAACAAGTCTACATAATAACCAGCTAATATGATGACAAGATCAAATCCCACACATATCAAAACTCATCTTGGATGTAAATGGGCTAAATGCCCCAATTAAAGACACAGGGTGGCAAGCTGGATTAAGAAGCAAGACCCAGTATGCAGTCTCTTCAAGAGACCCATCTCACAATGACATACAAAGGTTCAAAATTAGGGGATCAAGAAAAATCTACCAAGCAAACAGAAAACAGAAAAAAAAAAAAAAAAACAGGCATTGCAATCCTAATTTCAGACAAAATAGAATTTAAACCAACAAACATCAAAAAGACCAAAGAAGGGAAATTATGTAATGGTAAAGGGTTCAATTCAACAAGAAGAGCTGTCCTAAATATATATGCACTAAATACAAGAGCAGCCTGATTCGTAAAGCAAGTTCTTAGGGACCTACAAAGGAGTCCCACACAATAATAGTGGGAGATTTCAACACCTCACTGACAGTATTAGACAGCTCATTGAGGCAGAAAATTAACAAAGATATCCAGGATCTAAAATCAGCACTGAATCAAATAGACCTGACAGACGTCTACGGAACTCTCCACCCCAAAACAAAGGAATATATATTCTTTGATTGGCACATGGTACATATTCTAAAACTGACCACATAATCAGACATAAAACACCCCTCAGCAAATGCAAAATAACTGAAATTATAACAACTACTCTCTCAGACCACAACACAATCAAATTCGAAATCAAGACTAAGAAATTCACTCAAAACCATGCAATTACATGGAAATTGAATAATCTGCTCCCGAATGACTTTGGGGTAAATAATGAAATTAAGGCAGAAATCAAGAAGTTATTTGAAACTAATGGGAACAAAGATGCAACATACCAGAATTTCTGAAACATAACTAAGGCAATGTTAAGAATGAAATTTATAGCACTAAATGCCCACATCAAAAAGTTAGAAAGATTTCAATTTAACAACCTAACATCAAAACTAAAATAACTAGAGAATCAATAGCAAACCAACCCCAAAGCTAGCAGAAGACAAGAAATAACTAACATCAGAGCTGAACTGAAGGAAATTAAGAAAGAAATAAACATTCAAAAGATCAACGAATTTGGGAGTTTTTTTTTTTTTCAGAAATATTATAAGATAGACCACTAGCTAGGCTAATAAAGAAGAGAGAAGATCTAAATAAATAAAATTAGAAATGACAAAGGTGAGTTTACCACGGATGCCACAGAAATGCAAATAACACCAGAAAATATTGTGAATGCCTCCATGCACACAAACTAGAACATCTGGAAGAAATGGATAAATTCTTGGATACATGCACTCTGCTAAGACTGAATCAGGAATGAATTGAATCCCTGAACAGACCAATAGCAAGCTCTGAAATTGAATCAGTTATAAATAGCCTACCAACCAAAAGAATTATCAGGACCACATGGATTCACAGCCAAATTCTACCAGATGTACAAAAAAGATCTGGTATCATTTCTACTGAAACTATTTCAAAAAATTGAGGAGGGAATCCTGCCTAACTCATTCTACGAAGCCAGCATCATCTCCATACCAAAATCTCACAGAGATACAACAAAAAAGAAAATTTCAGGCCAATACCCTTCATGAACATTGATGCAAAAATCCTCAACAAAATCCAAATCCAGCAAATCAAATCCAGCAGCTCATCAAAAAGCTTGTCCATCATGATCAAGTAGGCTTTATTTCTGGGCTGCAAGCTTGGTTCAAGGAATGCAAATCAATAAATATGATGAATCACATAAACAGAACTAAAGACAAAAACTGCATGATTATTTCAATAGATTTAGAAAAGTCTTTCAAAAAATGCAATACTGCTTCATGTTAAAAACCCTTAATAGACTAGTTATTGAAGGAACATAAAACAATAAGAGTCATCTATGACAAACCCACAGCCAACATCATACTGACTGGGTAAAAGCTGGAAGCATTTGCTTTGAAAATCAGCACAAGATGAGGATGCCCTCTCTCACCACTCTTATTCAGCATAGTATTGGAAGTCCTGGCCAGAGAAATCAGGCAACAGAAAGAAATAAAGGGCATCCGAGTAGGAAGAGAAGAAGTTAAACTATCCCTGTGTGCAGATGACATGATTCTATACCTAGAAAACCCCATGGTCTTGGCCCAACAGCCCCTTAAGCTGATAAACAACTTCATCAAAATTTTAGGCTACAAAACCCACATTAAAATGTCACTAGCATTCCTATACACCAACAACCATCAAACCAAGAGCCAGATCAGAAACACATCCCCATTCACAACTTCTCACTTAAGAATAAAATATCTAGGAATATAGCTAACCAGGTATGTGAAAGATCTCTACAAGGAGAATTACAAAACACTGCCCAAAGAAATCAGAGATGACACAAACAAATGAAAAATCATTCCATGTTGATGAATAAAAAGAATCAACATCATTAAAATGACCAGACTGCCTAATTTGTAGATTCAATGCTATTCCTATCAAACTATCAATGATATTCTTCACAGAACTAGAAAAAAACTATTTTAAAATTCATAACTATTTTAAAATTAATCTGGAACCAAAAAGCCCCAGTAGCCATGGCAATTCTAAGGAAAAGGAACAAAGCCAGAGACATCACACTACCTGCTTCAAACTATACTACAGGACTACGGTAACCAAAAAAGCATGGTACTGGTACACAGACACATAGATCAATAGAACATAATAGAGGACCCAGAAATAATGCCACACTTACAACCATCTGATCTTTGATAAAGCTGACAAAAAAAGAAAAAAAAAAAAAACAATGGAGAAAGGACCCTCTATTCTATTAATGGTACTGGGATAGCTGGCTAGCCATATGCAGAAGATTCAAACTGTTCCCCTTTCTTAAACCATATAAAAAATCAACTCGAGATGGATTAAATACTTAAATGTAAAACCCCGAAAACCCTGGAGTACAACCTATGCAATACCATTCTAGACACAGGAATGGGCAAAGATTTTATGACAAAGACACCAAAAGCAATTGCAGCAAAATCAAAAACTGACAAATGAGATCTAATTAAACTTAAGAGCTTCTGCACAGCAAAAGAAACTATCATCAGAGTAAACCAATAACCAACAGAATGGGAGAAAATTTTGCAATCTGTGCAATCGACAAAGGTCTAATATCCAGCATCTATAAGGAACTTAAATCTACAAGTAAAAAGCAAACAACCGCATTAAAATGTGGACAAAGTACATGAACACTTTTCAAAATAATACATATTTGCAGCCAACAAGCATAAGAAAAAACATTCAGTGTCACTGATCACTAGAGAAATGCAAATCAAAACCACAATGAGATACTATCTCACATCACTCAGAATGACTATTATTAAAAAGTCAAAACATGAAAGAGGCTGGCAAGGTTCCTCAGAAAAGGGAAAACTTATACACTGTTGGTGGGTGTGTAAACTAGTTCAACTATTGTGGAGAGCAGTATGGTACTTCCTCAAAGAGCTAAAGGCAGAAGTATCGTTTGACCAAGGAATTTCATTATTTGGTATCTAGTCAAATGAATATAAATTGTGCTATCATAAAGACACATGTGCATATAAGTTCATAATAGTAAAGACATGGAGTCAACCTAAATGCCCATCAGTGGTAGGTAGACTGGTAAAGAAAATGTGGTACGTATGCACCATGGAGTACTATGCAGTCATAAAAAAGAATGAGGTCACATCTTTTGCAGGAACATGGAATTGACTGGAGGTCATTATCTTTAGCAAACTAACACAGGAACAGAAAACCAAATACTGCATGTTCTCAATTACAAGTGGGAGCTAACTGATGAGAACACATGGGCACATAGAGGAGAATAACAGACATGGGACACTACCAGGGGGTGCAGCGGGAAAGGAGGGAGAGGATCAGGAAAAATAACTGATGAGTACTAGGTTTAATACCTGGGTGACAAAATAATTTGTACAACAAACCCCCATGACACAAGTTTACCTATATAGCAAACCTGCACATGTACCCCTGAACCTAAAATAAAAGTTAAAAAAGTGAGGGAGATATTAAGAAATTCTGAGACAAATAAAAGCTGAAGGAATTAATTAGCACTAAATCCTTTTTACATGCAATAGGCCTTGAGGGAGTCCTGTAGGGTTAAATTAAGGGACACTAGATGATAACTCAAAGCCATAAGAAGATATAACAATGCCACTAGAGGTAAATATGTCCGCAATCAGAAAAATTAGTACCATGGTAACAATGGTTTACAATGCCACTTCTTGTTTTCTACATGACTAAATTACATAATCAAATACTTTAAAATTACTAGTTTAAAGCTAGGATTAACTTTGGTTAGTAAACCCACATTTTATTTTCCTCATAATTTATAAGGCAAATATGTTTAAAGTATTATTAGTATATGCGTTTGGGCTCACAATGGGTAAAATTGTAATGGTAAAATCAACATCTCAAAGGGGTGAGGACAGAGTTGTTAAAAGAATAGAATCTCTATATGTTATTAAAGTTATTAAAGTTAAATAGGTATAAATTCAAATTATGGTGTTAAAAGTATAAGATGTTAAATGTAATCCCCATGGTAACCACAAATAAAATAGCTGTAGAGTATATACAAAAATAAAATTTGTCACAATAAAAAATCAGATAAACCCAAAGGAAGATATTAATGCAGTAACTGTAATCAGTTACAGGGCATATAGAAAAGAAACAGCAAAATGACAGGATAAGTCACTCCTTATCATTTATTGCCTTAAATGTAAATATATTAATTTCTCCAATTAAAGGACAGAGATTGGCAGAATGAACAAAGCAATTGATCCAAATCTGTGTTGTCTACTAGAGACCCACTGAGATTCAAAGGCACAAATAGACTGAAAGCGAAAGAATGAAAAAAGATATGCTGTGCAAATACAAACAAAAAAATAGAAAACATTACTATATTACTGTTAGAAAAAAGAGACTTTAAATTTAAAAGTGTTACATGAGACAAGAAGGGTGCCATATATTGAGAAAATATGTTCAATATAACAATAAGATATAATCTACATACATAAGAACAATCAAAATATATGAAGCAAAAATGAACAGATTTAAAGAGAGAATAGTTTTACTATAATGGTTGCAGACTTCAACACCTCATTCTTGATAATGATTAGAACAACAAGACAAAAGATAGGAAGGAAATAAAGACAACACAATAAACCAACTAGATGTAGCAGACATATACAGAAGAACACTCTACCCAACAACACAACATAGACATTCTTTTCATGTGCATATGGAACATTTTCCAGAATAAAACATACATATTTTTACCACGAATTAAGTCTCAATAGATTTTTTTATAGACGTCATACAAAGTTATTTTCTCTGACTACAAAAGAGTGAAATTAGAAATCTGTAACAGTTGTAAAAATGTAAAACTTACAAAGTTGTGGGAAATAAATAACATTCTTAAACAATAAATGAATCAATAAAAAGAAATCACAAGGGCAATTAGAAAATACTTAAAGATGAATGAAAATGAAAACACAATATACCAAGACTTACGGGATGCGGCAAAAGCAGTGCTAAGGAGGAAATTTATAGCTATTAACACTTATATTAAAAATTTAGAAAAATTCAAATCAGCAACCTAACTTTACAACTAAGATACTAGAATAAAAACAAACTAAATCAAAAGATAGAAGAAGGAAGGAAATAATGAAGGTTAGAGCACATATAACTTAAACAGAAAAGTAATAGAGACTAGAAAAATTATAGAGAAAATCAATAAAACCAAACTTGGTTCTTTCAAAAGATCAACAAAATTGATAAACTTTTAGGTAGATGGACAAACAAAAAGAGAGAAGACTCAATTACTGAAGTCATAAATAAAAGTGGAGACATGATGGACAATTCTAGGGAAATATAAAGGATTATAAAAGAATATTATGAATGATTGTACGCTAACAATTTAGATAACCTAGATGAAATGAGCAAATTCTTACAGACACAAAACTTCTGAGACTAAATCACAAAGAAATAGAATATCTGAATAGACCTGTAAGTAGTAAGGATATTGAGTCTGTAAGCAAAATGTCTCCCAAAAAAGAAAAGCCCTGGGAAACAAAAAAAAATCTCCCCACAAAGAAAAGCCCTGGGTCTGATAGCTTCATGAGTGTATTCTCCTAACTGTTTAAGGAAAAACTAACACCAATACTTCTCAAAGTTTTCCTAAAATTAATATGGAATTTCAAATGAGCTCAAATAGCCAAGACAATTTGGAAAAACAAACACAAAAACAAAAAACAAAGTGGAAGGTTTCACACTTTCCAATTTAAAACTTACTACAAAGCAACAGTAATTATAACAGTGTGGATTTAGCATCTAGGTTAATGGAATAGAACAGAGAGCCCAGAAACAATTCTTCACATATATAGTCAAATGGTTTTTGAGAAGGGTGTCAAGACCATTCAGAAGGGAAAATGGCAGTCTTCAACAAATGATGCTTGGATAACTGGATATCCACACACAAAAGAATAAGGTTGAACCCTTACTTAACACCATATACAAAAATTGACTGAAGTGGATGAAAGACCTAAATATAATTTTTAAATTATACAATTCAAAGAAAAAAAAATGTAGTGAAAATGCTTCATGGCACTGTATTTGGGAATGATTTGTTGGATATAACATCAAAGGCACAACAACAACAAAAAATAGACAAATTTGACTCCAGGATTATGTTTTAAAATTGGGTATACAAAGACACTATCAACAGAATAAAAAGGAAATCCACAGAATGGGAGAAAATGTTTGCAACTTATATATATAAGGGACTTATATCCAGAAAATATACAGAAGTACTAAAACTCAACAACAAAAGCAATCTGATTCAAAAAAAGGCAAAGAGCTTGAATAGACATTTACCCAATGAAGGTATATGAATTGCCAATACACACATGAAAAGATGCTCATAGATAGGAAGAATCAATATTATTAAAATGGCCATAGTTCCCAAAGCAATTAGTAGACTAAATGCCATTCCTATCAAACTACCAATGATATTCTTCACATGACTAGATAAAACTATTTTATAATTTATATGAAGCCACAAAAGAGCTCAAACAGCTAAGGCAATCATCAGCAAAAAGTACAAAGCTGGAGACATCACATTACCTGACCACAAACTATACTACAGGGCTCCCATAACCAAAACAGCATGGTACTGGTACACAAACAGACAAATAGACAAATGGAATGGAATAGAGAGCCCAGAAATAATGTCGCACACCTATAACTATCTGATCATTGACAAACCTAGCAAAAGAAGCAATGGGGAATGAACTTTATTCAGTTAATGGTACTGGGATAGCTGGCTAGCCATATGCAGAACATTGAAACTAGACCCCTACTTTACACCACACACAAAAATCAAATCAAAATGGATCAAATACTTCAATGTAAAACCCAAAACTATAAAAATCCTGGAAGATAACCTAGGCAATAGCATTCTGGACATAGGACCAGGCAAAGATTTCATGACCAAAGATGCCAAAAACAATTGCAACAGAAACAAAAATTGACAATTCTAATTAAACTAAATAGCATCTACAGAGCAAAAGAAACTATCAACAGAGTAAAAAAACCCTACAGAATGGAAGAAAATAGTTGCAAACTATGTATCTGACAAAGGTCTAATATCCAGTATCTATAAGGAAGTTAAACAAATTCACAAGCAAAAACCAAACAACCCCATTAAAAATGGGCAAAGGATGTGAATAGATACTTTTCAAAAGAAGACATACATGTGACCAATGAGTACATGAGAAGATGTTCAACATCACTAATTGTTAGAGAAATGCAAATACAAAACTCAGTGAGATACCATCTCACCCCAGTCAGAATGGCTATTTAACTTTTTCCTCTTGTTTGACACAGCTGGAGTTCAGTGTCATAATCACAGTTCACTGCAACCCCATCTTCAGCCTCCCAGTATGCTGGGATTAGAGGCCTGAGCCACTGTTCCTAGCCGAGAATGGCTATTACATAAAATTCAAAAAATAAAAGATGCTGGTGAAGTTGCAGAGAAAAGGAAACACTTATACACTACTAGTGGGAGTGTAATTCAGCCATTGTGAAAAGCAGTGTGTCAATTCCTCAAAGAACTAAAACAGAATTGCCATTCGATCCAGAAATCACATTATTAGGCATATCCTCAAAAGAATGTAAATTTTTCTACGATAAAAACACATGCGTGTGTATATTCATTGCAGCACTATTCGCAATAGCAAAGATGTGAAATCAACCTCAACGCCCATCAATGGCCAACTGGATAAAGAAAATGTGGTACATGTACACCAGGCAATACTATGCAGCCATACAAAAGAATAAAATAATGTCCTTTACATCAACATGTATGAAGCTGGAGGCCATTATCCTAAGCAAATTAATACAGGAACAGAAAACCAAATACTGCTACTTACAAGTGTGAGCTAAACAACGAGAACACATGGATACTAGGAGGCAAACAACAGACACTGGGACCTACTTGAGGGTGGATGGTAGGAGGAGGGAGAGGATCAGAATAAATACCTACTAGATTCTATGCTTATTACCTGGATGCTATGCTTATTACCTGGGTGGCAAGATAATCTGTGCACCAAATCCCCATAAAACCCAGTTTGCCTACATTAACAAACCTGCACATGTACCCCAGAACCTAAATAAAAATTAAAGATGCTTAACATAGTTAATCATTAGGGACATTCAGGTCAAAACTATGAGATACTACCTTACACCCAATAGGATTGCAACACTATAAAAAGAAAAAATAATAACAAGTGTTGGTAAGAGTGTAGGGAAATTGGAACCCTTGTATGCTGTTTATAGAAGTATGAAATAGTATAGCTGCTGTGGCAAACAGTATGATGGATCCTTAAAAAATTAGAAATATAATTTCCATATGATCCAGAAATTTCACTTCTGGGTATATACCCAAAATGTTGAAAGCAAGATATCAAAGAGATAATGTTTACAGTCGTGTTCAAAGTGTATTATTCACCATAGCTAAAATGTGAAAGCAACCCCAGTACCCACTGATGGATGAATGGATAAGAAAACATAATATATGCATACAATGGAATATTATTCAACCTTAAAAAGGAAGGAATTTCTTTCACATGCTATAACATGGATGACTTTGAGGAGATAATGTTAAATGAAGTAATCCAATCACAGAAAAGACAAATGCTGTATAATTCCATTTATATTAGGTACTTTGAGTAGTCAAAATTATAAAGACAAAAAGTAGAATGGTGATTGCCAGAGGCTGGTGGGAGGAGAGAATGGATAGTTACTGTTTAATAGGTATAGAAGTTCACTTTTACAAGATAAAAAGAGTTATGGGGATAGATGGTGGTAATGTTTTCACAATATTATAAATTTAATACCAGTGAAGCATGACACTTAACAATGTTGAATATGATACATTTTTGTTATATGTATTAACCACATATAAAAATTGGAAAAAAAAGATAATTTAAAAAGAGCCACACCTTAAAGGTCATCACACTGGTCCTTATATGAAGGAGACAAGAGAGTGAATGGGGAGAGAGATGGGATGACAGAAATTGGCATGATGTGAAGAAAAGACCATGTGAAGTGGTGATGTGAAGGAGTTATTGAAGATGGACCAAAGGATACAGACAGCCTCTGGAAGCTGAAAAAGGCAAGAAAACAGATTTCCCTGTGAAGGCTCCAGAAGGTATGTAGCCCAGACAACACCTTCACTTTATACGTTGGACTTCCAGAAATGTAACAGAATAAAATTTTGTTGTTTCATGCTTCCGTTCAAACCTGCATGAATAAAATAGCCTTACCAAGGAGTTGCTGGTCTAAGTTACCTTCAGAAAAGAGTGGAATCTGTAAGACTAGGCTAAAGAAACTGCATATAAGTACTGTGCTCTAGTCAATAAATTTGTTTCCCATAGGGATATGGGGTAACAATTCTGATTCTGATATACAAATATTCCTTAATCAAGCAAGGAAGCAAATGAATAGCTCATGGTAGCAGCCAGGTTTTCCAGTTCTGGAGTGGGAATTTGTGGATTGGCAAGGTAAGGAGGTGAGATTGATCCACATGGTAATTGTTTAGACTTGGAGACAACAATAAGAACTCATGTTCAACTTAATATAGATACAGATGGTTATATGTAGAGATATTTATGGACATGTGTATATATCCAGGTCATTATACACACATTATTTCTTTGTTTTGCCAACTTTAAGTGTCTAAAAGAAATGGCACTGTAGTAATGAGTATAAGTAACACCCAGATCCAGATCTTGATTTCTATTATTATTCTCCAATGAAAGGAACCAGTGCTGCTTGGAGAAATGACTGGTTAAGCTGCAGGAAATATAAAAGATGAGCCTGGAGCATGTTGTAGTACCATGAGGTAAGGAAGCCCTCACAAAACAACATAACAGCAACAACAAGAACAAAACACATTGATGGCAGCATGTCAAAAAGGCATAAGAATCAACTGAAAGAACTCCTAGTGGACAAAGATGGACAATTTGAGCAGCAAAATAAAGTGTTGGATTTTAATTCTAAGTATAAAATTAACATCTCCAAGTCCAGACTGATTTGAATAAAAAATCAAATAAATTAATAAATGGAGGGCAATAATCAATCATGCATAAGAATTCCAAATAAATTATGTAAACACTTCATCCTAAAGGAGGGAGAGCAAAACTCTCCACTGTTAAGTAGGAACTGTGCAGAGTGACTGCCTTCTAAAGAGTAAAGTATGGAAGTGGGGAGGAAATAGTAAATTTACAGTGGAGAAACCTGGCACACACTACTTCAGTCACGATCAAGGTCAATACTAACAGTTATAAATATTGCTGATAGTATACACCCTGGATATGATGTGATTAAAATAGTACTTTACCTCTGTGATTTACTTCTCTAAAACCTATAACCCCAATTTACCCATGAGACAAATCTCAATTTGGAGACATTCTAAAAAATGCCTGACCTATACTCATCAAAACTTTCAAGGTAATTGAAAGTAAATAAGGTATGAAAACTATTATGGCCAAGAGGAACCTAAGGAATCTGGATAACTAAATGTAATATGGTATACTGGATGCGATCCCAGAACAGAAAAAGGGCATTAGATAAAAACAAAGGGAATCGTAATAAACTATGGGCTTCTTAATAAATGATTATTCTCTTAATAATTATGTATTGATATTGTTTCATTAATTTTAACAAATATACTAATGTAACATTTTAATAATGGAGTAAACTTTGCGTATGTCAGAGGAAAGAGGTAATGTAGGAATTCTTTGTACTACAAGCTCAATTTTTTAGTGAATCTAAAACTGTTCTTAAAAATGAAGTTGATTCATGGAAAATCAATTGAACAAATGTTGCTTTTGGTTAATTGATAATATAGCTAAATAGTTCCTGTTTTAACCTTGTGGAAAGCAGAAATTGTTGGCTTGGTTATATATTTGTTTTATTACTATGTGATGGATGGTATGTGTCACCAAGACTGAACAGAATTTTATCACATGAAAGGAGTAACAGGAATATGCTTCCAGGAAAGAATGTATTCTTGACAGAAATTGATATGGGTTACAATTTGGGGGTATCTAATGATTTAAATGTTTTATGACACATATATTACTAGAATTTGTCAGAACATTAATTTAAACATAATCATGTGATAACATATTAAGTTTGAAATAGAATAACAAAGGGGCATTTGTCACTTAGCGTCAGAATGGATTCCTGGACAGATATGACCATATTGCCACTCAGCAGTAGCCAAGCAATTTAAATGCATTTTCCTCATTTTTTAGTCAGTTAAATCAGACATGTATCCCTTACTACATGGCAAACCCATGTGCTTAAGAAAAATAATATTTGATAAAATCAGAAAACAGATATCTTAATATGTAGCTAATAGCATAGACAGACAAGGAAATATTTTTAGTATCGCCTAACCCTGGCATGTCCAGTATGGTAGCTTCTAGCCTCTTGAATGTCACTAGCAGGAATCAAGACATGCTTGTATTAGTCAGGGTTCTCCAGAGGGACAGAACTAATAGGATATATGTATATATGAAAGGGAGTTTATTAAGGAGAATTGGCTCACAGGATCACAAGGTAAAGTCCCACAATAGGCCATATGCAAGCTGAGGAAAAAAGAAGCCAGGAGTGGCTCAGTCTAAGTCCGGGTTTTCCACTTCTGGAGTGGGAATTTGTGGATTGGCAAGGTAGGGAGGTGAGATTGATCCACATGGTAATTGTTTAGACTTGGAGACAACAATAAGAACTCATGTCCAACTTAATATAGATATAGATTGCAAAAATTTTCTCCCATTTTGTAGGTTGCCTGTTCACCCTGATGGTAGTTTACTTTGCCGTGCAGAAGCTCTTTAGTATAATTAGATCCATCTGTCTATTTTGGCTTTTGTTGCCATTGCCTTTGGTGTTTTAGTCACAGAGTCCTTGTCCATGCCTACGTCCTGAATGGTGTTGCCTAGGTTTTCTTCTAGGGTTTTTATGGTTTTAGGTCTAACATTTATGTCTTTAATCCATCTTGAATTAATTTTTGTATAAGGTGTAAGGAAGGGATCCAGTTTCAGCTTTCTATGTATAGCTAGCCAGTTTTCCCAGCACCATTTATTAAATAGGGAATCGTTTCCCCACTTCTTGTTTTTGCCAGGTTTCTCAAAGATCAGATGGTTGTAGATATGTGGTGTTATTTCTGAGGCCTCTGTTCTGTTCCATTGGTCTATGTCTGTTTTTGTACCAGTACCGTGCTGTTCTGGTTACTGTAGCCTTGTAGTATAGTTTGAAGTCAGGTAGCCTGATGCCTCCAGCATTGTTCTTTTGGCTTAGGATTGTCTTGGCAATGTGGGCTCTTTTTTGGTTCCATATGAACTTTAAAGCAGTTTTTTCCAATTCTGTGAAGAAAGTCATTGGTAGCTTGATGGGGATGGCATTGAATCTATAAATTACCTTAGGCAGTATGGCCATTTTCATGATATTGATTCTTCCTATCCATGAGCGTGGAATGTTCTTCCAGTTGTTTGTGTCCTATTTTATTTCATTGAGCTGTGGTTTGTAGTTCTCCTTGAAGAGGTCTTTCACATGCCTTGTAAGTTGGGTTCCTAGGTATTTTGTTCTCTTCGTAGCAATTGTGAATTGGAGTTCACTCATGATTTGGCTCTCTGTTTGTCTGTTAATGGTGTATAGGAATGCTTGTGATTTTTGCACATTGATCTTGTATCCCGAGACTTTGCTGAAGTTGCTTATCAGCTTAAGGAGATTTTGGTTTGAGACGATAGGGTTTTCTAAGCATACAATCATGTCATCTGCAAACAGGGACAATTTGACTTCCTCATTTCCTAATTGAATACCCTTTATTTCTTTCTCTTGCCTGATTGCCCTAGCCAGAACTTCCAACACTATGTTGAATAGGAGTGGTGAGAGAGGGCATCCTTGTCTTGTGCCAGTTTTCAAAGGGAATGCTTCCAGTTTTTGCCCATTCAGTATGATATTGGCTGTGGGTTTGTCATAAATAGCTCTTATTATTTTGAGATACGTCCCATTAATACCTAGTTTATTGAGAGTTTTTAGCATGAAGGGCTGTTGAATTTTGGTCAAAGGCCTTTTCTGCATCTATTGAGATAATCATGTGGTTTTTGTCTTTGGTTCTGTTTATGTGATGGATTACATTTATTGCGTATGTTGAACCAGCCTTGCATCCCAGGGATGAAGCCAACTTGATCGTGGTGGATAAGCTTTTTGATGTGCTGCTGGATTCGGTTTGCCAGTATTATATTAAGGATTTTTGTATTGATGTTCATCAGGGATATTGGTCTAAATTTCTCTTTTTTGGTTGTGTTTCTGCCAGGCTTTGGTATCAGAATGATGCTGGCCTCATAAAATGAGTTAGGGGGGATTTCCTCTTTTTCTATTGATTGGAATAGTTTCAGAAGGAATGGTACCAGCTCCTCTTTGTACCTCTGGTAGAATTTGGCTGTGAATCTGGTCCTGGACTTTTTCTGGTTGGTAGGCTATTAATTATTGCCTCAATTTCAGAGCCTGTTATTGGTCTATTCAGAGATTCAACCTCTTCCTGGATTAGTCTCGGGAGGGTGTATGTGTCCAGGAATTTATCCATTTCTTCTAGATTTTCTGGTTTATTTGCATGGAGGTGTTTGTAGTATTCTCTGATGGTAGTTTGTATTTCTGTGGGATCTGTGGTGATATCCCCTTTATCAGTTTTTATTGCATCTATTTGATTCTTCTCTTCTCCTTTATTAGTTAGTCTTGCTAGCAGTCTATCAATTTTGTTGATCTTTTCAAAAAACTAGCTCCTGCATTCGTTGATTTTTTGAAGGGTTTTTGATGTCTCTCTCTTTCAGTTCTGCTCTGATCTTAGTTATTTCTTGCCTTCTAGCTTTTGAATGTGTTTGCTCTTGCTTCTCTGGTTCTTTTAATTGTGATGTTAGTGTGTCAATTTTAGATCTTTCCTGCTTTCTCTTGTGGGCATTTAGTGCTATAAATTTCCCTCTACACACTGCTTTAAATGTGTCCCAGAGATTCTGGTACGTTGTGTCTTTGTTCTCATTGGTTTCAAAGAACATCTTTATTTCTGCCTTCATTTCGTTAATTACCCAGTAGTCATTCAGGAGCAAGTTGTTCAGTTTCCATGTAGTTAAGTGGTTTTGAGTGAGTTTCTTAATCCTGAGTCCTAATTTGATTGTACTGTGGTCTGAGAGACAGTTTGTTGTGATTTCTGTTCTTTTACATTTGCTGAGGAGTGATTTACTTCCAATTATGTGATCAATCTTAGAATAAGTGCATTGTGGTACTGAGAAGGTGTATTCTGTTGATTTGGGGTAGAGAGAAGTCTATAGACTTCTGTAGAAGTCTATTAGGTCTGCTTGTTTCAGAGCTGAGTTCAGGTCCTGGATATCTTTGTTAACCTTCTGTCTTGTTGATCTAATAGACAGTGGGGAGTTAAAGTCTCCCATTATTATTGTGTGGGAGTCTAAGTCTCTTTGTTGGTCTCTAAGGACTTGCTGTACAAATCTGGGCACTCTTGTATTGGGTGCATATATATTTAGGATAGTTAGCTCTTCTTGGTGAATGGATGCCTTTACCATTATGTAATGACTGCCTTTGTCCCTTTTGATCTTTGTTGGTTTAAGTCTGTTTAATCATAGAATAGGATTGCAACTCCTGGGTTTGTTTTGTTTTGTTTTGTTTTGTTTTGTTTTTCGCTTTCCATTTGCTTGGTAGATCTTCCTCCATCCCTTTATTTTGAGCCTATGTGTGTCTTTGCATGTGAGATGGGTCTCCTGAATACAGCACACTGATGGTTTTGACTCATTCTCCAACTAGCCATTCTGTATCTTTTAATTGGGGCATTTAGCCCTTTTACATTTAAGGTTAATATTGTTATGTGTGAATTTGATTCTGTCATTATGATGTTAGCTGATTATTTTGTCCATTAATTGATGCAGTTTCTTCCTAGCATCAATGGTCTTTACAATTTGGCATGTTTTTGCAGTGGCTCATATCAGTTGTTTCTTTCCATGTTTAGTGCTTCCTGCAGGAGATCTTATAAGGCAGGCCTGATGGTGACAGTATCTCTCAGCATTTGCTTCTCTGTAAAGGATTTTATTTCTCCTTCACTTATGAAGCTTAGTTTGGCTGGATATGAAATTCCAGGTTGAAAATTCTTTTCTTTAAGAATGTTAGATATTGGCCCCCACTCTCTTCTGGCTTGTAGGGTTTCTGCTGAGAGATCTGCTGTTAGTGTGATGGGCTTCCCTTTGTGGGTAACTTGGCCTTTCTCTCAGTCTGCCCTTAACACTTTTTCCTTCATTTCAACCTTGGCAAATCTGACAATTATGTGTCTTGGGGTTGCTATTCTTGAGGAGTATCTTTGTAGTGTTCTCTGTATTTCCTGAATTTGAATGTTGGCCTGCCTTGCTAGGTTGGGGAAGTTCTCCTGGATAATATCCTGAAGAGTGTTTTCCAACTTGGTTCCATTCTCCTCATAACTTTCAGTTACACCAATCAAACGTAGATTTGGTCTTTTCACATAGTCCCATATTTCTTGGAGAGTTTGTTCATTTCTTTTTACTCCTTCTTCTCTAACCTTGTCTTCTTGCTTTATTTCATTAATTTGATCTTCAATCACTGATACTCTTTTTCCACCTGATTGAATCGGCTATTGAAGCTTCTGCATGTGTCACGTAGTTCTCGTGCCATGGTTTTCAGTTCCATCAGGTCATTTAAGGTCTTCTCTATGCGGTTTATTCTAGTTAGCCATTCGTCTTATCTTTTTTCAAGGTTTTTAGCTTCCTTGTGATGGGTTCAGCATCCTTCTTTAACTCGGAAAAGTTTGTTATTACCAACCTTCTGCAGCCTACTTCTGTCATCTCATCAAAGTCATTCTCCATCCAGCTTTGTTCTGTTGCTGGTGAGGAGTTGTGATCCTTTGGAGGAGAAGAGGCAGTCTGATTTTTAGAATTTTCATCTTTTCTGCTCTGGTTTCTCCCCATCTTTGTGGTTTTATCTACCTTTGGTCTTTGATATTGGTGACCTGCAGATGGGATTTTGGTGTCGATTACCTTTTTGTTGATGTTGATGCTATTCCTTTCTGTTTGTTAGTTTCCTTCTAACAGTCAGGTCACTCAGCTGCAGGTCTGTTGGAGTTTGCTGGAGTTTCACTCCATACCCTGTTTGCCTGGGTATCACCAGTGGAGGCTGCAGAACAGTTAATATTGCAGAACAGCAAATATTGCTGCCTGATCCTTCCTCTGGAAGCTTCGTCCCAGAGGAGCAGCCACCTATATGGGGTGTCTGTCAACCCCTACTTGGAGGTATCTCCCAGTTAGGCTACACAGCGTTCAGGGATCCACTTAAGGAGGCAGTCTGTCCATTCTCAGAGCTCAAATGCCATGCTGGGAGAACCACTGCTCTCTTCAGAGGTGTCACACAGGGACATTTAAGTCTGCAGAAATTGTCTGCTGCCTTTTGTTCAACAATGCTCTGCCCACAGAGGTGGAGTCTAGAGGCAGTAGGCCTTGTTGAGCTGTGGTGGGCTCCGCCCAGTTGGGACTTGCCTGGTCACTTTGTTTACCTACTCAAGCCTCAGCAATGGTGGACGCCCCTCCCCCAGCCAGGCTGGCACCTCGCAGATCGATCTCAGACTGCTGTGCTAGCAGTGAGCAAGCGCTCCTTGGGCGTACAACTTGCTGAGCCAGGCATGGGAGAGAATCACCTCATTTGCCGGTTGATAAGACCTTGGGAAAAGCTCAGTATTTGGGCAAGAGTGTCCTGTTTTTCTACATAGTCTGTCACAGCTTCCCTTGGCTAGGAAAGGGAAATCCTCTGACCCCTTGTACTTCCTGGGTGAGGCAATGCCCTGCCATACTTTGGCTCACCCTCTATGGGCTGCACCCACTGTCCAACCAGTCCTAGTGAGATGAACTAGGTACTTCAGTTGGAAATGCAGAAATTATCTGTCTTCTGCATCGATTATGCTGGGAGATACAGATCGGAGCTGTTCCTATTCAGCCATCTTGAAATGCCCACTGCTCTTCATTTTTATGTTGTTATTAAAATACTTAAAACTATAAATTGGCTTATATTTGAGTCATCTTACACTATAGTTTTATCAGACAACATTGGTCTAGTCTAATTTGCTTTTAATATAAAGAAAGAACCTATGGCCCAGAGATCTTATGATCAATGCCCATTTTCAAGTGATCTGGATATTTTTAAACAAAAATGTTTCTCTATTTAACTGGGGAGAGGAATTCTTTCAAGTTATCTATCACTAAGAAAATTTTCACTTAGGCTTCATGAAGTTCAAATTTATTTTACATAACATTTTCACTGTTTTCTACTCAAGGAAGATCTTGGCCCACTGCCCTTCTGGGTTAAATAAAATGAGCTACCATTTATTGAGAGCTTATGCCATGTAGACCAGTGCTAAAATTGTATAATAAATAGCTTACATAATTTATTATTGAGTTTAATTCTCATAAAAATCTTTTAAAGATGAAGAACCTGATGCTCAGAGAGCAATTTGTTTAAGCAAGCACATTAATCAGAATGTGGTAAACACAGTATTTAAATGGGGTTCTTGATCTAAAGCTTGTGTTCTCTCCACTGTTCTCAACTGCTTCTGAACACATAAAATGTTTGTCTAAGCTGCTACAGCTGTTGATAGGAACTCTGTAAGGATTATTTAGCATTTCACAGCTGTTTGGGATTAGTAAGAAGTTGATATTCCTTCAATTCTTCATCTGGCAGAACCTAGCATGGTAATATTTGCTCTAAAGAAAATAAGCATCTATCATTTTTTTTTCCTCTGGTGCCTGGAATACATCAGACTCTGCTGGGTTTAGAGGATCATACTGCAACAGAAGTTAAGGGGGAAGGGGCACCGTTGCGTCTAGATAAGTGCTTAGTTTTCCTGCTGTTTAGCAAACCCCCAATTATCTGAAAATTTCAATAACAGAATTTTGTTCTGTGCTCTTTCAGAAACAAGAGGAAATGACATCAAAGTTTTCTAATTTCAGAATTAAAGAAATTAATATACTCACACACACACCCTCATACCTACCCACGCACAGAGTTATACAGGAGATTCATCACCCTTGGAACTGCCGCTCCTCCCTCCTAAGTTCTACACTGCAGCTAAAATTTTTCCTTATTTGGATTCTTAGTCACCAAAAAGCAAGTACCACAAATCATTTGATTCAAGTGATCCATTTTCACCTCGTACATCAACACTGTTGCTAAGGTCCGTGAATTCCAACTCCACGATGTTTCTTGCATCCTTCCCCTGTTCTTTGTCATGGCAACTGCCCTAGTCACTGGTCCCATTCCTTTTTCCTGGATTAGTGCCCCATCTCCGTCTTGTTCACTATGTTCCAGTCATTTTGTTTTTCTTAAATCTCCTCAGAATTGAGAGCTATGCCCTGTGCCTGGAATGTTCTCCCCATGCCCTCTTTCTCTGGCTAAGTCTGGCTGATTTTTCAGATCTTAACTCTTCTGCAGAATTCGTTCCTGACCTGCACAGATGAAGGAGGTCTTCTTTTAATAGGCTCTCATGGTATCCTGTTTTCTTTGTGGCACTTACAATGATAACAATTAATTGTGCAATCATATCCTTAATAGCTTCTTCCCTGCTGGAATGCCCTTAAATATTACGCTGGGCTGCTTTATACAACACTGTGCTGCTTTTTTTCTAATAAACAATTTCCTGTATTACTTCCATTGGGGCATCTTTGAAAATTTCTAAAATATTTATAAATGCAACAAGTGATTACTCATTTATTTCTAAATCCCATTATACAATGTTGAGAACATGAGTTTATAGTCATGAATTAACACTCCTCTTCTTAGCCTCCCTAGGTGAGGCTGACCAAGCTGCCTTTAAGTTTCATGATGTTGGGAGAGTACCTTAGCTTGTGGGTGAGTCAGTCTTCTCAATTGAAAAGTGGGGATAATAATAGTATTAAACCCTCCAGAGTTTTACAGATAAAAGTAAATCAGGTAATATACAGATGATAGTTAATTCAGGTAATATATTTGAGGGTACATACAAAATGTCCATGAAAGTTGGCAAATATTTATTTACATTTCAGGGGTATCTGTATATTTATTTATTATTTTATTTAAAGATGTTGTAAATTTGGGAGTCTCACTATGTTGCCCAGGCTGGTTGCAAACTCCTGGCCCCCTACATCAGCCTCCCAAAGTGCTGGAATTACAGTCACGGGCCACCATGCCAGACCCTGTGTATTTTTCCTATAGAAAAAGTGTTCAACATAACTTCTCAGAAGCAAATTCCCATTACCAAGGGGAACAGCTCTCAAGTGTGAGACAAATTTGCATCCTCCTTTGATCTATTCACACATTTCATTTCTGTAGTCATTAAACATGCCTTTTTTTTTTTCCACTAAGAAATCTTTAAACTTATTGAAAATAACCTCAGGCTGATCCTAGTCTTTCTTAGTAACTGTACATATGGCATACAGAGCTGGAAAAACACATAAATTAGACAATAGGGAAGCAACCAAGCTGTGATATATATATATGTATGTGTGTGTGTGTGTGTTTGTGTGTAGGTGTGTGTATATTTGGTGTATCCTTTTGTGCAGAGGCTTATTTTGAAGAGCATGTGGGAGTGGAGGTGGTTAAAGAAAATAAGAATGAAGAGGAAGAGAAAATTCAACATCTGTAAGAGGCATGTATGTGATTATCATAACTGGGCATGTCTGACTCTAAAGAGCATTAAAATATGCTCTAAGAATCAGCAGCAAAGAGCTGGAAACACTACATAAATTGAGATGGACCTCACAAGATACATTCAAGCATCCTTATTATACAGGTACACATCTTTCTTTTGTTCACAGATATATTCAGAACCCAAACTACTGTATTCAGACCTCTATCCTCATATTTATGTCTGGATGTACAATTAAAGGAGGCAAAGGCATGGTGCAGTCCTTTGCTCAGAATTTCCCGGCAGGCTGATTTTCCTGACTATGATTCCAGTCATCATACATTTGATTCTCACAAATGGTTCCCGGTTGCATCCAACAAGATCCATTTGTAAGGCAAGTAGTTAGCTTGTTCTGCTGTTCTGTGACTTTTTTAAGAGTTCCTGGATTCCTGCTAAGCATGAACAAAGTAGGAAGACATTAAGGTGCTGACCACAAACTCCTCTGGCCCCCACAGGGAAACTAGCATCATGGATTAAATCACCTCTTTGCTAAATGACACCTCTTGAAACTGACAAGCCAACAAAGCTGAGATCCTATGCTGAGCAGAATTATAAGCAATGGGGCTGCCCACAGCATTGCTGCATGACAGCAGGTGACTGAGAATCACATTAACACAGTATTGAATTCACAGACTTGATTTCCAAGTATCCCTCACATGCTACCCTTCTTGGGTATAAATTTTGCATTTATTAATTGAAAATTATTGTGATTCATAAAATTATAATTTTTATTATCATAATTTGGATTCTCTACAGATTTTGTTACTGTATTGCATGGTATTTATTAATATGCATATTATTAAGTCTAATTTTTTACAAAAGCTTTTAAAGGGAAACATGAATTTCTAATAAGAAAATGAAAATTCTTCTAGAAGTAGCAGTGATAATAATAACAATAATAATTGCTGTATTAACTGTATTAGTCTGTTTTCACACTGCTGAAAAAGATGTACTTGAGACTGGGCAATGTACAAAGAAAGAGGTTTAATGGACTTACAGTTCCACATGGCTAGGGAAGCCTCACAATAATGGTGGAAGGCAAGGAGGAGAAAGTCACATCTTACATGGGTGACAGCAGGCAGAGAGAGCTTGTGCAGGGAAACTCCCATTTTTAAAACCATCAGATCCCATGAGACTTATTCACTGTCACAAGAAAAGCACAGCAAAGACCTCACCCTGTCATTCAATCACCTCCCACGGGGTCCCTCCCACAACACATGGGAATTCATGACGAGATTTGGGTGGGGACACAGTTAAACCGTATCAATGGCTACTTTTTACTAATTACATATTTTCTTTTGCCACACACTTCCATATCACTTTATATGTATTGCCTTATTTAAGATTGTCCTTGTTATAAATGAAGCTTTAAGTCTCTGTTCTCTGAATTTTGGAAAGCTTTAGGTTTCACCATGTTATGGAAGAAAAATGGTCTTTGTGAATATAATGCCCAAATAATTAAAATGTCAATTCACATGATCCAGAGCTGACTGGCAGTTGTTCTGGCAGGTTTCAGAGGAAACATCAATAGTGATAATGGCTGAACTCATTCATGGACCACTCACTATATATATCAAGCAGAGTGCTAAGCCCTTTATAGATATTATTTATTTTTATCCTGGCAACAAATGTATTAAAATTAATATTGTTTCCTTCTGACAGATGACAATAGAAGTTTGGAGATTAAGCTATTTGCCAAGGATCACCATGCTAGATTGTGGCAAAACTAGATCCAGAACTAAAGTTCACCCAACTTAAAGGCTGGACTCTACATTACTATGCTAACCGGTGGTATTTAAATCAATTATTTCCTCAACATTTTGTTTGTGTCTACACTTTTAAGAGGGAGAGAAAACATTTTTCTATAATGTTAGAAGTTTAACTATCCCCTCTTACAGTAATTTTGGGACATCTTCAAATCAAACTCAACATAAAGGACTTGTGTTCAAATGATGTATTAATTACAGTCAGACCTGAATCTTTAGAATCCTGTAAACAATCGAACATTAAATTTTGGGTATCTTCTTCATTGTCCATATACATTATGACTGAACTGCTGTGAAATATTTTATCACTCTAGATGTTGTCTATTTATCTCATACAAGGTAGCTATTTAAAAATTTACAGGCACTAGCACACTAATAAGAAAAAAATAATAATGCAGGTAGGTAGGTGTGTCAGAGCTGTAATTGGAATAAATGCAAAGACAAGGGAAACAATAGAAGCAACTGTCATAGTTTGAGCAGAAAACATATTGTATAGTTAGGTCTATTAAACAATAACCATGACTTTCCAAGAGTTTGACTTTTAATTCAAATGTTTTGTTTTCTCCCTCTCTCACTCTGGAAAATGAAGCAACTCTACCCATACTCTTCTTGGATGCTAGAACATTCATGTGACTGAGGCAGCAGATGATATATTAACAACTCAAAAGGGCACTTCTGTGTCTTACTTTTTTGTATGCACTTGGAAGACATCTTAGCATTGGTTCTCTTATCAAACTGAATGGAAATACCTATTTTTCAGGGTTTTAGGAGGATTATATAGGTTAGTACTTGCAAAGCATCTTACACACTGGCACATAGGAAACACATTCCATCTTTTGATCCCATAAATCTGCTAGCAGTGAGTTCTTCTATACACAGAAGAAAAAATAATTCCCCCTTATCAGTGGAGCACTGATGACAGCCTCATACTAGCTTACAGGAACCGGTTACATTAATTTCTTCCCAGTTTCTCATATGCTAAAAATCAATCTCAATTTTTATACATTTACCACTATACCACTGTGACCATAATTTATCTTCCATATTCTTTCCTCTAGGAAATCTCTTAGTAGCAGGAGGTGAGAAAATAACTACTGGAAATAAAACAAGCATATATCTTGTTTGTGTTAAGCAGCAGCCTCATATTCTGCTGAGATGTCAAAGACAATGCAATGTGACCTAATTATATACTGATCCATTAGATGAGATTTCCAATGTCTTAGAGTGAAAATTTGCTAGTTTAGAAATACCAGTAGGAAGCACACTTTTCCTATTCTCCACTTACGTGCCCACTGTAGGACTAACTGATCAATACACTCTTCTCACTGAGTTTACACATACTCGTGTGCCACATATTACACTAAGTGCTTTGAATACAAATCATATTTAATCATGGAAGTAATTTTTCTGTGATATGTATCACCCACCACTTAATATAAAGGAATAAAATAAGGCTCACAAGGCTAAGTAAAGGACCTAATGTTGAAGAGTTGTGTTAGATTTTGACTGGCTAGAACAGAGACTGCAAAGCCTGTGTTCTTCATCAGTGTATTCTATCCCTTCCCATTCTATTGAATAAACACTGTGTTGTAATGGGTAGAAATTATTCATTTTATAAATGATGGTAACTGAGGGATTAGGAAATGAAGGCTTTTAAAACATGATTCCATAAATGCAGGATTTCATCTCTCCCTATAGAATTACAAAATACAAGGCAAGTCCATAAACCCGATTAGCAGATACAGGGCTGCCCGTCTTTGGGAATGTTAATCTCTGGTCACAGGTTTCAAATGTTTAACTGTTCTATCCATCACATAATTTCTTCCTGTAAATTTATCATGAAATATATTTACAGCTCTCTATATGACATATAAATCATGGACAAAGACCTGAATTTAGCCAACATTTTGAAACCATTCTCAAGAGATGTTATGGTATAAAATTTTATATTCAGTTTAGCACACTATGTTAACTAACACACTAAAACCTCAGAACATTTCAATTACCAGAATTAAACAGACATCTTAAAATATTCCAAGGGTATTCTGTAGAGGATTGTCAGTGGAGGTGAAGTGTAGGGGATTATCTTTCTATCTCAACTGAAATGATCCCAGAGTAAGCATTTGGTTACTTAGTCACATTAAAATTGCAATTAAGTTCCCTTACAATTAACGGCCTTCAAATAAATAGTTTTGAGAAGAAATTACATACTTTGGCAGAATTTCATTCTTTCTGTTTTGGTAGTTATTCTGGTAAATTTCTAAATATAGTGGGCATGATCTTCCTCTCCAAATGCTTTTTTTATGTTTTAAAGAAGAAATGTTAGTTTGTACCAAAATTTGATTTGGAGATGAATAAAGCAAGAAGAAATAGACTTAAGTTGTTCAAAAAATAAATTGAAAAAGATGAAATAAAGATTTTTGTCCTATTACTTATGACCTCAAAACATCTATAGTTAAAATAATTAGGCAGATGAACAATCATATCTAAGAATATTTGTGTACTTACGATGTTAAAAACATCATGGAAAATGATGTATTATCCTCAGAGACACATTATGCAGTCAAAGCATTCAGTTCTTTGACACAATTAGTCATTTCTACTATGGTATTTGCAAATAACAAGTGTTTAGGAAAAGTTTGTTGTGACTGATGAAGTGAAGCCTCAAATTTTTATTGAACATTCTATAATAAAAGAAGTTAAGAGAGTATCCATATGTTGCCATTTTTGACACGGATAGCAACAATAGTAGTGACTGTGCACCATTTATCTTCAGGTAGGGTGGAAAGTTAACTACCGGAAAGAAAACAAGCTGATATTTTGATGTGCAAGAGCACTTTCCTGCTTTGCTCACGTTCCAAAGACAATAAATGTTACCTATTCATATATTAACGCATTAGATAGTATCCCCATTCATTTAGTGTAAAAATCTGCTAGTTCAGAACTACCAAGGGGAAGCATATATTTTCTGTTCTCTGCTTTTATACTCATATGTCCAAGAGACATCAAATATTTGCCATACACTGTGCCAGGTACATGAATATGATATGGTCCCTAGTACAAAGAGAGTTGTAGTCTGAACATACAGCATAATGAAATGGAACCATTCATAAGATGTAGCAGCAGGTGATGGAGGTAACACTGGACATGTGTTCTGAATATGAATAGGAATTTGACAGGTAAGAGTCATTTCATCTCAGCTATAATTTTTTCCAAGAAGTCATTGTTGATGTTACTCCCTTGCACTACTCAGAATGAATTTGAGGTGGTACCTTTGGGCTCACAGAATCCTTAATGCATTGCTTTGCCATGTCTTGCTATAATTAGCTAACATCGCAAATCCTCCAAAAGCTTCCAAAAGTCAAAGTGCTTATAGTTCTTACATTAACTAATCTACTCTCTTTAGCTTTTTGAACTCATTTCCTTCAACTCATCTCAGCCAACTAGACTCTTTACTACTTCTGTAATGTGTGGAACATGTTATACTTCCGAGCTTTTGTTCTTGCTGTGCCCTCAGCCTGGAGAGCTCTTTCCATAGGTACCAGCATGGCTTCCTCTGTCCCATCTTTAAGTCTTCTCAGATATCATCTTCTCAGTAAGGACATTCCTGACTACCTTATTTTAAAACATCATTCCCACAGAGAGTATTTTAATGCCCCTTTCCTGCTTTATTTATTTATTTTTACATTACATAACTTTCTGTGTCTATTATCGATCCCCTTTTGTCTCTCCACTTAAATATGAGCTTCATGAAGGCAGGGGCTTCTGTTTGTTTTGCTCATTGCTGGACTCTGGGACAAGAAGAGCTTCTGGCACATAAGAGGCAATCTACAAATGTTTGTAGAAAGATTTAAAACTGAAATAATGTATGTATTATTCAAAATACACAGTAAGTTTTTATAATGTTTCAGATGCCCTTTGAAGATGGCTGTTAGGTGGAAAAGACTGACAATATACAAGTAAATAAAAAGTACTAATTACAGATTGAGTTAATAGAATGAATGAAACAAGCAGACATCTTTAAAAATATGATATGATATGATGATATGATATGATATGATATGATATGATATGATGTGTGTGTGTCTTTTAAACCAGGACAATCAGAAAATGCCTCTCTGAAGAGGTGAGCTGAGATCCGATATCCAAGAAGCACTCATTTATAGAGTTGGTGAGCAGAGGTCAGTAAGATTCAAAGCAGAGAATAGAGTAAGTATTAAAAAATATCCAGGGCAGGAAAGAAATGAAGTTCATTTATATCACAAAAATTAAAAAGGGGACGATGTGGAAGATAGTGGAATGAGCAGGGTTATTGGTGGAGGCCACACCATACAAGGTTGTAGAAGACATGATAAGGCATTTGGATTTATTTGAAGAGTTTTTGGAAAGTATCAAATGATTTTAATTAGGGAAATGGCATGATTTCCTATAGACTTTAAAGAGTCTTCTCTTTTAAAGATCCCGTGTAGTGTGTGAATGGACTGTGACAAGAATGGAACTGGAGGCCGGGCGCGGTGGCTCAAGCCTGTAATCCCAGCACTTTGGGAGGACGAAACGGGGGATCACGAGGTCAGGAGATCCAGACCATCCTGGCTAACACGGTGAAACCCCGTCTCTACTAAAAAAATACAAAAAACTAGCCGGGCGAGGTGGCGGACGCCTGTAGTCCCAGCTACTCGGGAGGCTGAGGCAGGAGAATGGCGTGAACCCGGGAGGCGGAGCTTGCAGTGAGCTGAGATCCGGCCACTGCACTCCAGCCCGGGCAACAGAGCGAGACTCGGTCTCAAAAAAAAAAAAAAA